>NC_045760.1:11987500-12087500 GCF_009193385.2 Nasonia vitripennis | reverse complement strand
AACAAAATCGAAATACACGTATACTGACATTGCCCCAATCGTTTAGCGACCGATTACGTTTTAATTGAATAAAGCGAATGAACTGCTTGCTTCTTGTACACGTATACGGCAATAATTATGCAATACTCGTAAATTTCATCCCATCATAATTACAGCCGATGGAACTATAGCTCACTAATTTCGCGCATAAACGGGCCGATACGCAGCGGCGCGTCAAATTTTCATCCGCCAATCACCCCCCTCCCCCTCTCCGACTCTTTCGAAGCAAAAACGTACTTATAATATCCGCGACGCGGACAACTCGCGCGCACTTGCTCCCTTGCGCCTTTACTTTCGTCGTGTTAAATGATGCGGCCTTAGCTGCCGCGGGTTATAGAGCGCGAGCTCGGCCGCACGCGAGTGCTCCCGTTCGCTGGTATTATCGTATAAGGCCAGAACGAGCTGGACCCGGCAACGACTAGGATTCTCTCTCTCTCTCTCTCTCTCTCTCTCCCTCTCTCTCTCCCTCGCGAGAGCCCCGATATTACTAGAGAGAGAGAGAGAGAGAGAGAGAGAGAGAGAGAGAGAGAGAGAGAGAGAAAGAGAGAGAGAGAGAGAAAGCCGCTTAGGACTCGCGGAACTGTTCGCGCGCGCTGTGTTTATATGGTGTCTTCTGCCATTCCCCGCGGCTGCAGCCGGCTCTATCTCTCTTTCTGTATACCGCTGGCCGCTGCGCCATATCTATCGCGCGCTACGCATTGCCATGTTTGCCTGTGGGAAAATTGTAGAAAACAAACTCGTTTAGCGTCCAGCCGGCCTCCCCTTCTTTCTATCTCTTTCTTCTCTCTTTCTATACACGTTCGGCGCGTAAGTACTGCTATGCGCTGCAGCGCGTGCGCGTCTATATCTCTCTCGCGACCGGCGAGCTACTCTACTTTTTTTCCTGCCCCTCGAGCCGACGCCGCTGTTTGCGCCGTGATTTCTCCGATGCGCGATGAGACGCAATCACGAGCATCGTCCGCGGGAAATCGCACTATGCATACTGTACTCCACGCAGGTTTGTACCGGCTGGCAGACGAGAAAGAGAGAGAGTCAACCAGCGAAGTTCCTGCGTTTTGTGCGCAGCCGAGCTCCGCGCTCGACGAATTTCACGCCGAGGACGGACGACCAGCCCGCGCTGTCCTTGGCAGTGAACTATTGTTCTGTGCCAGGGTATTTCAAAGCGTGTACTGCTCGTACAGGCGCGGGACGTAGAGGGAGAGAGAGAGAGAGAGAGAGAGAGAGAGAGAGAACGGTAATGAGTCGTCTGCGTTCCTTTTTTTCGATTTTTTTCCCTCCGCGCATTGCTGAGTGCGCTACACCGTATGCAATCTATTTAAACTCGCGCGAGATATGCGCGCCGACCTATTGCAGAGGGGGAACAAGTGCACAATTCAAGGCAGCGCTGTTAGATCTCGAGTGAAAGTGAACATTTTAACGAGTCGATGCGGCGTCGTGATTAACATATCCTTGCTCGATTCCCGGCAGCAGCATTCCATCCAAGTTCGACTTCTTTCAACGTGTGAAAAGCCTTTTATATCAAGTATCTCGCTGCTCCTAAAACAAGAGCGCGAGTCTATACGTTCACCGAGCTATACATTTCGCACACTCAAACACGCGCGCTGAATCGAAAAAGCCGCCGCTTTGATTATGCAAAGTCGTCGGGTATGAAGGAAATTTTCATTCGCGGCGATTCGCGAACGTCGACGTGCGTATAATTAAAACGCACGACGAGTCGAGAGTCGTGTATATAATTATCCTAAAGCAGCAGCCGCGGCGCAGACGGAGAAAAAGGAATTAGTTTTACACGAAAGCTGGAGAAAAGTCTCGCCGGGCTCTCCGAAAATACATACCCACAGAAGTATTTCTTCTAATTATAGAAGTAAAAGAAAAACAACGCGCCAATAAAACTCTCCTTAACGCAGTTGCGCGTACAGTTCCCCCTACTTCTCCGTCTTGCGCGAGAGCGAAAAGGAGCGTCTCGGAAGGTAGCTCAGAAAAATGTTCTTACGACTCGCGCCGCAGACGCTTGATGTGTATATGTAAGTATAGCTGCACCGCGAGACGGAGACGGCCGCCGTCGCCACCGCCGTGCACACACATTCGCGGAACGTAAATCGGTGTACGAGTCGTTGCTGCGCGCGGAATTTCCTCCCGCAGACGCTTATACGTACGCATATTATCCCGAAACTCGAATGTCCGCCTGTGCGCGTCGTACTCTCTTTTCTCTCCTACACACACACACACACATGCACTCTCATCCGCACTAATATACCCTCGGACAGCGGCGCATTTCCTATATGCGAGAGTCGCTCCGAGACTTTTCCATCTCTCTCTCTCTCTCTCTCTCTCTCTCTCTCTCTCTCTCTCTCTCTCTCTCTCTTCCCTTTATACTCGCGCAGGCGGGCATCAGAGCAAGTCTCTGCTTTCGTCTCCCTGAACGACTCCGACGACGGCGGCGGCGGCCGGCGAGAGCTCGGGCGAGAGCAAGGTGGCGCAAATGCGAGACGACGAAAATATTGGGTCTATTTCGAAATTCTATTTCTGGGCGCGACTCCGCCGGCCGAGGGCCGAGCCTCGCGTATATAATCGCTCGTGCGCCGCCGCCGCAAAGGAAGAGGAGACGACGCCGACGACGAGCAGCAAGACGAGCAAGAAGAAGAAGACTCGACCAAGACGACGACGACGACGGCGAGTGAGACCGAAACGACGAGAGGAGAAGAGAAAAGCACCGCTGCCGCGCTGCTCCGTTACGCACTTTGGCTCTCTCTCTCTCTCTCTCTCTCTCTCTCTCGCAGCGATATTCAGCCCCGTGTGTATACTTAAGAGGGAGCGATTAAGGTAGTTGTCGTCAAAAGTCGTCACTTTCCCCCAAGTGGAGTAATGGCTCTTTTTGAAATTTTGAAGGGTTCGATGCTACCGCCTCAAATGCACTTCCTGTATTTAGTCACTCGCTACTCGCGACGGGCTGATGCAACACGCCTTTATTTATAGTTTTCTCAAACGCTCTCATGCGCGAGCCGCCCGCTTTTACGGCGAAAGCTGTATTTACTTTTTTCCCAAGGGTTTCAATGATCTTCGACTTGAAAAGCTTATACGGACCCTGTAGATATTTTGGATAATTAATCGCGCGCAGCGCGGGCACTTGATAGTCAGTTTCGGGGCCGCAGCTTTAGCGCCGCGCGACGCGCGACCATCTTAAACTCGCAGCTCGGTACAACTGATGAGAAATGGTCAAGTAAATAGACGTGTGCTTTGGGAGTGTCACAGACGCACACGTCCGCGACGCGAGCTGGGAAACGAGTCAGCGATAAGAGTACGCACAGCCGTATTACGATGCGTAGCATACGCTTGAATCTTAGACGTTAGCTCAGTGGATAGAGCTCCCGCTTGTTAATGTCGGGGTCCGCGGTTAGAGCCCACGTCTACTCTTTTTCGCTTTCCGACTCGTCTTCTCTCCGTCCGTTACAGGAGCGACAGTAATTTATCTGTATCAACTTGTTTACCACTTTCAAGATTAACGAGCGTGCATAAGCAGTACGCGAGATATAATTGGATAAATCGACAAATTTTTTTCGTTACCTTATTGTTACGCATCTTCGAATCTCGTCTAAAATTTTTAACATTCAATGAAAACTAAAAAAGCTCGTCGTCCAAAAGCAACGAAAACGGAGCATCTGATGCGATTCCAAATGGCTTTCAATAGAGTTACGCAGCAAAAACCGAAAGCTTTCAGCGTGATTGCTCGCGAAAATAGGATTTTCGATCATATTAACGCGGCATTTATTCATTCCGTCGTACCGAAGCGCTTGGTAAAAAAAGAAAATCTCAACCCGTCGATCGTGTCTCTCCGACGTTAGAACTCACTTTTCCGATCGCAAGTTGATTGTTTTCTCAAAGGCCAATAGCCCAAAGCGTCCTCATTCTCTTTTACGCTTCGAGAGTTTTTTCGAGAAAGCCGCCACCGCCGCGCCTTGCGCCACGCGCCGAGGAAAAGCCCACACAGAATTTGAGCCAATCGAGAGCTTTCGCTCTCTCCCATCCGCTCTATATATACACGGCGGAGAGAAGCTTGCGTCGCGTCGCCGAGGCGCGCGCTTCAATTCACGAAAAACCGCGCCTGCGAGCGCAAAATTTCGATTCCGCGGAGCGTCGATCGCGTGCGCGACGGCATTTCGCACACGCTACCACCGTACACACACTGCAGCTCGACCGCGCAGTGTCAGCGTGTTTGTACTCTACTCGTGTATAATAGCGGCGCCGAACGCCCAGTCTTTCGAGGAAACAATTGGTTACGCGAATATCGATACGAAAGAGGGTCATCGATCGGCTAGCGATTTGCGGAAAAATTGCCTCGCCTTGGCGACCTTTTTACGACGCTATACTGTGTTTTTCCCGGTAGCGATGAAAACGTTCACAGCCACTTTGCCGGCAGCGCCGGCTGGAATTATATTTTCGAGTCGCGTCTCGCGGCGTGTATGCGTGCGTGTGATGTATATACTTGTAATAATAACGGTGCGGGTGCCAATATTGTTTACCGATTTTCTATGTACGCGAGCGCGGGATGATCTCATGGAACGTTTATTTTTCTCTCTACCGCACGCACCGCGCTAATCGATAACTGATTATCGCCCGCTGATGATCTCGTTTACGTCTACTCGATCGGCCGCTGCTGCCGCTTCTCTCTCTCTCTCTCTCTCTCTCTCTCTCTCTCTCTCTCTCTCTCTCTCTCTCTCTCTCTCTCATGCGGCTGTCTGACGCCGCTCTGCCGCTGCCTCTTGCTCGTTCTTCGGGGAAGTTGTAGTTTTATTCTTGGCGTGATGAGTATACTTACCGGCCGAATTTATTTATACGCGCGCGAAGTGTTGAATGCGAGAAGAGCGTCTATGTTTTCGGAGCCAATTACGTAATAAATAAAGGAAAAACTTTTCGCCTCTCGGAGCCCTCCGCTGGCCGTTCCATTTCTGCATAATATTGTGCGGCTTGTGCAGCACATTTCTCTCGCATTTTTCCCCAGCTCGAGGCTAGATTTAGCATTTATTATGTCCGCGGGGAAAACTTGACACACATGCGATATCCAGCCTTTTTATAACTAACGAGCCGCCATGAAGTGAACTGGTAGCGGAGTTCGAGATGCCAGTGACTTTTTACCGACTAATCATCCGAAAAGCTCATATCGCTCGTGCAAGCTCGTCAGGTTCTAAAAACAACGATAGCGTCCGCCGCGCAGCCATTATTCATACCGGGTTCGTAAAACCGCGCTAATTAACGGCGAGTGCGAGCATAAAATTAAGTACAAGACACCTCCCGACCGCCGTCATGTGGCGAGAGCGTGTATGCATAGCCGATATACGATCCGAAGCCCGGCCTCCATAAAAATCGCCCCGTGAGCTGCGCAAGCACGGAGTATAGGTAAACGCGATTACCGGCGACGCTCGCCTGTATACATAGCGCCGTAACGAAAATCGACAGCTTTAACGATGAACTGTAAAATCGAATCAATACCCAGCGTCATTTTGCCGCGCGGCGACGCAATCTTGGCCCGCCGCGATGTAACGTATTATACATCGAAGCCAGCGCTGTTATGCCGAGACGTCAGCGTGCGGCGATGATCGATACGCGTTATGAATCGCGTGAGAAGAAGCATATATATACGCGCGCTAAGTAGACGTTTTGGCCGTCTGCCACCATACGTATAGGTATACACGCACAACTATCATACGCTGAGAATCGAAGCTGAGAGAGCTGACACGTGTGTACACGCGTGTGCGCGGGGAAATATTGACATCGGAAAATACACGCGTACGTACTTTTGCAAGCGCAGCGCACGCCCAAGATCGCGAGACGGACTTTTAAACACGCGCTCGCGGGATATGTACGCGTACGTGGCAGGCGTTCCCAAGCATCTCTTTTTGGACAGTATAGTAAAAGCGGCGGCGGAGTACATATGCCAGCGACGACGCTGCGTATATGTATACGCGGAGTGCGGCAGCAGCTCGAGTTTGCACGCTTGAGCGCGCGCCTACCCGGAGAAGGGGGAACAAGAGAGGAGGGAGAGAGAGAGAGAGAGAGAGAGAGAGAGAGAGAGAGAGAGAGAGAGAGAGAGAGAGAGAGAGAGAGAGAAAGAGAGAGAGAGAGAGAGAGAGAGAGAGAAAGAAAGATAAAGTCTCCGCGCTGCGCTACTCCAATTATATGTAATTTTGGGCTGCGCCGCGAGGAAATGACTTTTGTCTCGATGTCTGTAACGCGCTCGCGGCTCGTCATCGTACACATTTATAATATTAGACGTATACACACTGCTTGCGTCGCTTGAGAATCAACGAGCTGATACGTACTCGGATAGTTATGATTATAACGATGGTCAGGGGACGTGACTGCTTATACGCTCTCGGCAGACGTCGTTATAGAACAACGAGTGTTTTTTTCTTCCATCGTCGCGTCGAGCACGAATCGCCGGGAGAGAAAGCTCGAGTGAAAAAATAGACGAGCGCGAAAAGGCCCAGCGTACAGTGTATGCAGATAACGAGAAAAAAGCACGCGCGAAATTCTTGCCGAGCTGGTGTATCTCGCGGAGCGTTTTTATTCCGCCTGCATGCAGCAGCACGGAGAACTTGAATAACGCTACACTTTTCATCGGGCGCTCTAAATCACTGCGGGACAGCGTTCCCTCTCCTGGACTATACACGGCGCACAATGGCCGAGTTGACACGCGCCCGATGTTGCAGCCGCGCTCTCGCGAGATATATCCCGCAAGGTGTGACTGACTGCCGGCCATTAGCGTTGTAATTGATGCCGAAACGCCGATAGATCGGACGTGAACAAACGGCGGAAATAAAAGGCGGCGGCGACGGCGGCTCTCCCACAGCGTGAAAGTATATTACACGACGCGGGCGTGTGAAACTATGAGCCCGCGAGAATTCCGCTCTCGCTCTCGCTCTCTCTCTCTCTCTCTCTCTCTCTCTCTCTCTCTCTCTCTCTCTCTCTCTCTCTCTCTCTCTCTCTCTCTCGCTATCGATGTGCGCGACCGCGTCTGTATGTGTATGTAGATAGGGATTTCTCGACACAGGGTGGGTTCAGAGCATACGAAAGCCCATATTTTTTCCGACGGGTTTCGGGGGGCTCTTAAATCTACCGATGACAAGGGAACGCCAAGAGCTATATGGAGTTTGCGCTGCTGCAGCGCTGGTTGGTGAAAAATTTTTTATACTTAGCGCGCGTCGATATTATTGATGGACCAACCAACCGGCCGCCGACAGTTTTATCCGTACGAGATAGTTCGCTGCTGCGTTCCCGACATCTTTATCGTTCGCGAGTGATTTTTCGAAAGAGACTTCGAAAATATTATACTTCGGTCTGATTCACGCGCGCTGATTGATAGAGGCGTCGATGGAAGTTGAAAAAAATAGAAAAATCGCACGACATAATCCGGCAGTTGGCAGCTCTGCCTTTGACATGCGAAGAGCTATATGCGGACGAAAAGAGCGAAAAAAGCGCGCCGAGTACAGAGGAACGAAGCGCAGAGACGACTCAACAGGTCGGACTCTCTCTGTCTGTAGTATACTGTCGAGCTCGTGTGTATGTGTGTGTGTGTATTCTGCCGCGCGCGGGCAGAATTCCAGAGAGTTATCATCGCGACTCTATACTTTTCCTCATTTTACAAGCATTATATAAGCGCCCGATGAATATTAATGCGATCGCATCCAGGGCATTAGGGCCCCTCTTCGCTATGCGCTCTTTTCGCGTGAGGCGTAGTCAGGCTCCGCGGCGCGCGCTATTCAAATTACTTCTCTCTTTCTCTATATACAATTATACGGCCATGCGTCTTCGCGGGGGATCGCGCGTATATATGAGTCAGCCCATAGAGGGATGCCATTTTTGGAATGAAATTTAGCATTGTTTTGCGGATGTCGTTGAATTAATTTTAGTCTTTTTTTAGCTCGGTAGTTGCTTTACGAGACGGGCGTTTATCTGATGGCGCTTACACAGCGAGAAAGGGGGAGGGGGGGGGGACGAGCTTACGTAAAGTTAACTGTTTTATTGAAATATGTAGTCGCGCGGAGAACGGCTTATCGAAATAAGGAGCGTTTATTATGCGAGATTTTTTCCGCTCCCGGCTAGGTCGTGCTCTGCTATTCGCGAGGCGATGAGAATTTTCAGGGCACGTGCTCGATAAATCAGATTTTTACGCCCCGATACCGCAGCCTCGAAATATCGCGCTTAATTACACGCTAGTCCCGTATATACC
The DNA here is from genome assembly GCF_009193385.2 of Nasonia vitripennis. Lineage (NCBI taxonomy): Eukaryota > Metazoa > Arthropoda > Insecta > Hymenoptera > Pteromalidae > Nasonia > Nasonia vitripennis. The sequence continues at coordinate 12,079,237 of NC_045760.1, read as the reverse complement.
TATACACCTCCGAGTGTGTATACGCACTCGTTCAACGCGCACACTTATTATACAAGCAGCCGATCGTATTCACGAAAGTAAAAATCGCACGAGCACTACTTTATATAGACTTTTATACAAATAACACGCGGGTATACTCATTCACGAATCTAAACGCGTCTAATCTAAAATAAATTACGCCGAGATTAGGATCGGACTCCCCATTGATTCCCAGCGCGCTAGCGCGCGTATAAATCGCGTCGCACGCACGCCCGCCGCTCGGGAGTAAAAGGAGAATCCGCCGCTGCAGTCAAACGCGAAATCCATTTTCAAAACACGCCGGAGAGAAAGGGGAAGAAGATAAGGTGGTCCAGCGCGCGATCCTAAGGAGAAAAGAACTGCGCTCGCGCGCATAAAGGAGCGAGCGAACGGTCGAGTGTATAAAAAAAGGACAGCGCGGCGTATAGCGAGCGCGATGTTATGCTCGAGCGCGCAGAGATTCTTCCCACGTACGAGAGAGAGAGAGAGAGAGAGAGAGAGAGAGAGAGAGAGAGAGAGAGAGAGAGAGAGAGAAACGGGCGGCGAGTGCAGCAGTAGCAGCAGCAGCAGCAGCAGCTTTATAATGTGTCTTGCCGGCCGCGCGCACATATATAACCCATTCCTAGTTACATGCCTTTTTAGAAAGGCTTATCACAGCGGCGTGTCGCTCTCTCTCTCTCTCTCTCTCTCTCTCTTTCTTTCTTCGGCTCATGCGCGCACGTGTATAGATGCGGGAAAGCGTTGCGTAAATCCGGTGCAGCGTATACTTAAGACTCGCACGGGCTGCTTTTCGAGTTCAAGGTGTTGCGCACGTGCGCTACTGCGGGAGAGCCGCCAGGTCTGCACGAGGCTTTTGCCGAGCGCGATGACGCTCGAGAAAGCGAAAAGCAGCTGCATGTACTTTCTTGCCGGAGCGAAGCTTTTAGGCGTATGCATTCGTGTGAGAGCTCCTTTGTTCGCAGCGCGACGACGAGTATCAGGAGGAAAAAATAAGGTATATTAGTAATAATGGTGATTCCGTGGCAACTCTTACTTTTGCGCGGGGGCTTCTGATCTCTGGCATTAGGAAGCCGATCTAGAGAAACGGTGCCTACTGTGAGAACGAGTTTCTGAAAATAGCTTGTTAAACTATATTTCTGCTACACAGCGATAATCAGATCCTTATTTACAACAAGTGTATCCTTTTGCGCGTAATCATGCATAATGCATCGGGCTGCGCGATTAATTACACACCGCCTCGCTAATGAATTACCGGAGGACGCTGAATGTCACTCAATTGTCTTTGTAGGTCGTCGCTCGATTGAATTTGGTTTATTAGATTGGCGCAATTTAATTAATGAGCTTTTCGTTCACTTGCATGACCCGCGTTCACGCGTGGTGTTATTTAAATAGCCCCGTTGCAGTTTCAATAAACTCCTAGCTATTTCGAATGAATTTTGAAAATACTCGAGAAACCGTCGTCGTGTCACAGTTCATCCGATCATTTTGCGCCCAAACTCGATTGGTACTATCGCACGCATAGGCGACAGCTGCCAGAGCCGATGAGAGTTCACTTCCCCAACATGTCGCGCGTAAATAAGAGATTACGATCGTGACTTCTTCGTCAAACACGAAAATCAGTCGAACACGACTTGTTGCGTCTTCACTCGAACCGAAATAAGTCGAATCGAGCGCAAGAGCTTCCGGATCTCGATGACATTTTGCGCTATTCGAAACACAATTCGTCACATCCTTTATAACTTGTAAAACCCGACTTGTTTCACACCTCCTCTTGAATTTCTTTTCCCAGCAGCCATAGGAATTCCCGCAATCAGATAACGTCGCGCGCATTTCAAACGGCAGTTTCGAACTATTCTTATCGCCCTCCAGCCGCGAGTCGGAGAATTTCCCGTCAGCCCAGAACGTGAAATCGCGCGACGCAGCAACGTTTTATATTCACTTAGCGCTTAAAAAGAGGAGCTTCGCAAAGGCGAGTATAGCTATCTTTCGCTTCATTCACAATTACGCTCTCTCGACAAAAGCTCTTTCTCTCTCTCTCTCTCTCTCTCTCTCTCTCTCTCTCTCTCTCTCAGCAGCAGCAGCTTCGTCGTCGTCCCTTATCTCGCCGGCAGCCGGTGCGTTGTACGCTGTCCCTCTGACTCTACAATACACTTTCCGGAGTGTCACTTTTAAGCGAGAGAACATTCAGCCGGCATAAATTTAACATGGATCAGCTACGAACTCGGCTCCGAGTGATACGAGCTCGTATTATGTAAGATACACGCATAGTCTGGAGCCCGGGAGAGATATCTAAATACGGAACGAATTTCTATTATGCATACATCTTTATTTGCGTTGCGCGCGCATTGTTGCGTCTGAAAAAGGCTGCGCAGCTGCACTAGCCCCCTCTGGAATGTTCGAATATAATAAATTGCGCCTCCGGCATAATCATACTGCACCTCGTCGCAGTGTATGCGTATGGTAAGTATTGCTTGTGGGGCCCATTTGTGGAAATACGGATAGACGTGATGAAACAATTAAAAGAAATCAGTATATAGTAATAGCAGCTATAGTAAACACACCGAATTCGGTAGCGCGCATGTAACACACCCACAGCGAAGAGCGAAAACCGATAAAATTCCGGACGTCATCGGTCGCGCCATACTCTGTTGTCACGTCTCGCCGCAAGAAAAGACTGTACGAAAATTGAACAACTCGCGATTCGCATACGCAATTAAGCGCTCCGCGTGCGTGTATATATATGCGTTTATACGCACTGTACAACCTGCCGGAATTCTCAAGATTACAATGCGATTACACCACATGTATACGGCTCGCAATAATCCCCAAGAAAGGTGTGCCACATAGCCCATTACACTTTCTATTAACACGGCTCTTTCAAGAGTCCGCCCTAACAATTACGCGCAGCGATTATTCCACCTGCATTTTACACTATATATAAGCACAAAGTCCGGGGCGTAATCGCGGCGCGCAGCCAGGAATATAAACGTTAATCGCGCGACGACGCGCCGATGCTCATCCTCCGTACAGCGACTCCCGCTCTATAGTGCTCCGAAAACGGCCGGGGCGACAGAGAGAAAGAAAGATAATAACACGCGGGAGAGAGAGAGAGAGAGAGAGAGAGAGAGAGAGAGAGAAAGAGAGAGAGAGAAGGAATTATTCGCCGCCGGTACTAAATTCGGCCGGCGAGCGGCCGATGTGACGAGCATGCATATGAGGCGGCGGCAAAGGAAAGCGCTGCCGAATCATTGTCATTCCCCGGAGTCGATCCCCCAAGGTTTGCCGCGCGAATTATATGCGTATATACGTATATGTGCGTATGTGTTTGCACCGTTTTTTTCGGCCTCTTCGTTTAATCGCTTTCGTGTTTCCGCGTGTGCAGTGCGTGAGAAGAGGTCGATTTTTCGCGGAACAACACTGTATTGTCTATACGGTATACGGGCCAACGCGTGTACGCGCGGTGTAACAGCTTTTGATGTGGGATTTAATTCGATGCGTGTGTATTACGTATATTTTGCCGGGTGAGCGATGGACTCTATGAGTCTAGAATAAACGGTGGATCGGGGCTTTTGGGATTTATTGTTGTTTTTTTTTTACCTAAACTATTTTACATTACCCTATGTGTATACGTGTAAAATAAAACAGTGCATATATAGGAAAGTTTTTGTAATGGCTTGCGAGCAACAGTGTACAGTCACACGCGCCCGTTGCAAACATTAAAGCTCTGCGTATCCAGCTATCGCTGACACGCTGGAGTTACGTATTCATTCAACGCGCGCATGTGCAGGGGGATCAGTCGTAAATGCACGAAATATTCAATAAAGTGCCAGAGAGTGTAACGTTAAATTTTTAACGCTCAGCGTCACACCAACGGTAATCATATCGGCGCGCATAATAAATGTCGCTTATCCCGTAAATAATTCCCACCACACAGACTTCCACTCGTCGCGCGATAAGGAAGAGCGTTTATCTCCGCAATAAAAGCAATCGATCGTCGCACATCACGCATTGAACCACACACGGCGTATACACTACGTATACCTATACACTATATACCCTAGTGCACACAGAGTCTCGTTTTTCACGCGTCGGTCAAGCGGGCCTCGCTCGCGCGCGCATTTAATTCCCCGGCGCTGCGTAGCATCGGCACACCTGCAAGATAAATTGCGAGACTCCTCGCGCGCAAACACAGCCGCTGCTGCCCGTAAATAGGTTGATCGATGGCGCCGACGATGCTAGGCGTTACTCCTCGTCAGGCACACGACTCGCCGCAGGTGTCGTGGTTCGATCTCTCGCGGAGTCTGCGCGAAAGGATGATTAGTGTGTGTGTGTGTGTGTGTGTGTGTGTGAATTCGAGTCCTGCGCAAACTCGTCGTCTCTCGGCCACCGGATGATTGTTCCCGCGCAGTGTCGTGTGTCCGCGCGAACGTATAAATATACGCGCGCTTATATAGATTAGATACGCCAGAGGAGAGAGGGAGTGGATTTGAGCACACAATTGACGCGTCGACTCGTATCGCTAATTTTTCTTTGTGTCCGCGTTCGATTTTTATCGCTCCTCGCTACATTGTTTCGAAGTGACTCTTTCCCGCGCAGACGGACTTTTTCTTTCATAGATTTGATCTCGCTGAAAATAGGTATACGCATATATATTATACATACGAGCAGCATACATAGAACGAGTGCAGTACTGAGGATTTTCTTATATGCCCTCGGCCTGAACGCGAGAACTGCAGGATAATTCATCAATCTTGCATTCTCCTCGTCCTTATCTCACGCCTGCCTTCGTCTAAGACAATTAATTTCTATTCCTCTCTCTCTCTCTCTCTCTCTCTCTCTCTCTCTCTCTCTCTCTCTCTCTCTCTCTCTCTCCTGCCTTTCATCGGCTGTTTAGACTCCCGCAGTTCTCTCTTCTTTATCCGGTGTCGGGTATCGCCGATCGATCCTTTGCAAAACACGTCGCATTGTCATCGCGCCCGAGCTTTCGATGCACGTGTGCGCGCGCGCGGATGCGAGAGCGAACAAGCCCGAGCGATAAAAAAAGTTAGGACAGCTCCGAGGAGATGACGACGACGTGCGATGTTGGTGTTCTGGCGTGAGTTACTGTCTGCACTTGCCCGATTGACTATACAGCGAGGAAATATTGATTACTTTGTCGATGGTGAATCGGATCGTATCTCGCAACTCTTCGCGACGGAAGATTTTAGCGCTGATGATATACCGCGTTTATAGTCTTTATTTCGTGATAGGTGTAGCGTTTGTGGTAGCGATTTTCAATGTACGTTTCTTTTTTGAGACGACAGCCGTGGACGCATAATTTTACGGCAGAATGGCATTGGAATAGTTTGCTCGCAAGGCTGGAGTATGTGGCAGTAGACGTCATTGTTTAGAACATTAAACATGAACTTGAAATTGTGAAAACACCGCCGGGCTGTTTAACGTTGACGGTACGAGTCCGCCTGAGTATAGAGGTATATGACACCGTATATATACTATACTCATAAAGCTGCGCTAATATACGCCCGCACAATATGAAGGAGCTACTGCAGAAACGAGCGACGTTCAATTCGTGCCAACAGGTCAAACTCTCTTCAAGAATCAATTACGTAAAACTCGGCTCTACTCTGTTTCTCTGCTCGAAGTTATTGGCAATAATTATAAAAGCCCGAATAAAAGCATTAAAATTTAATAGCTTCTGTTTTACGCGGATCACCAGTTTCGTATCCCCGGCAAATTAGGCGGTATTATAACGTTATCATCGATTGGTCTGCGATATAGCTACGTGCCGCAGACTCAGGATGAGAATGATCATATCGCTCCCAATTAAATCCAGATTAACCGCCTTTGATCGTCCGAAACTTTAAAAACAGGAACTGCATCACGTCGGAAAGCGCAAATTTCGTAAGACGGAGCGAGCGAGGGAAAAGCATACATCCGAGCTCCTCTCACCGCATCCACCGCAGCCTGACGCGAGAGATATATGGCCCAGGTTGCGCCTGCCCAGATAAATAATCAAAACCAGGCTCCGCACTACTCCTCGACGTTCTATTCTCTTACGGGCGCATCAAGCTCCCGGCCACAGACACCCACACACACACGCATACGTAATGCCAGGGCCGCTCCGCACAATGCGCCGATCGGCTCAAAAGCCATCTGGACGAAGTTTAATGACGCGAGTCGAATTGGGCATTAAGCCTCGAGTCGCGTCGGCGTCGTGTGCTATATACCGTCCGCTTCCTCGCGGATATTCGCAATGCATCGCTGTCGTCGTCGTCTTCGAGAGAGCAGTAGCAGTTGCGGGAGCCATGCCGCGGTGTACTATAACGTTTCCGCGCTGCGGTTTGGCCCTAAGTAGCTGCGCGATTCAGGGGGGAAATCGTGAGGTCGGTTCGATTGATGAGGCTGCTGATTAAATGGGATTTCGGATTAATTTGCCGGCGAGGGATTTTACTATGTACTTTGTGGCTCTGCAGTGCTCGAATTGTCCGCGACTGATCTAATCGCTTCGGCTCCTCAAAATGCTGTCATTATTTACCTTTATCACAGAGACGTTTCGCCGAATGATTTGTGTCGGAAAGCATACGATCGCGTGCCTATATATACAATATCTAGAACGTAGGAATAATCGATAATGCGTAGCTTCCCATTGTTGCAGCCGCAGCGCCGGCAATCAGTTTAACAATAATTAATTCATCGGCGCCTAAATTATCGGCAACAGCCGCGAGCGTGAGCGTCAAAATTAATTCACCCGACGCTGAAGTGCGTATACAGCATGTGCGTCAGCCGCTAGCAATTTGAATTGCTCGTGTACTCGGCAAAATCCTCGGAAACGTTCGATACAGCGCATTCGCATCACCGCGGAGTAAACACTCGAGCGCGTCCTAATGCCCTCGATAGATTCCTCTGTCGTGACAATCCATCCGCGGGCGGACACAAGATCCTCAGCTGTCGGAGAGAAAGCGAAACCGCGGAAGGCGCCGTACAATCCGAGTACATCAGCATCGGAGTATAAGCCGCCGAGAGAGAGAGAGAGAGAGAGAGAGAGAGAGAGAGAGAGAGAGAGAGAGAGAGGAGGGAGAGAGAGCGAGCTGCATCGGAGGGTCGCATCGTCGGGCGAGTTGTCGATCCCGTACAGGTATATACTATAGCTGTATACACACGTCGGCGAAAGGAAGTAAGGTCTAGTGAAGCTCGAAACGAATTCGTGCCATCCGACCAAGCGAATCCTATTCCCGCAGTCTACGCTCTATCGAGCTTTGGGTGGGCCTTCCGCGTTTTACGGCCATGCGGCATGTGTGTATACGCGCGACCGCTAATACTGCTTGACTACGCATACAGAGGTGCGCGCGCGTGTATTACCGATATTCCGCTCCATGTACGCGCGGAGCAATCAATGAGCAAGTCCGCCGCCGCCAAGCCGTTGTCTCTGCAGCGCGAGCGCGCCTGCGGTGCAGTATACACACGGTGTTGCCGCTGCTCTTGCTGCTGTTATACCGTTGCTCGACAATGAGGCGGTAGGCCGAGCTGCCGCTGTTCAGGCGTGTAAGGAAGTTATTGACGTATCTCCGCCGCAGATTATTGCGTCGATGAATTTTCAGCCGCGAGCGGGAAAAACAAGCGATATGGACCCATGTACGGCGAAGCTCATGATATCAACTCTTTTGTTCAGGGCTCTTCAGAAAAAACGTCTTTGATCCCCGTGAGTTTCAACTTATACCTATGTACATAAGACGAAGGACAGCGCGGAGGTAAGGGACGCGAGAGACAGGAGGAGAGAGAGGGCTCGAGCAAATAAGCCTTGACACGATTTGCGCGCCGATGCGTAAGAGAACATAAAGGTATCGCTGTAGTACTTAAATTGACCTAGTATAGCTATACTAATATGACGCGCTCGGTAAAAGATAATTGCCGCACGTGTGCACTTCGGCTCCTCGAGTATACATACATGCTTTATCCTCCGGATCTCCGCACACTTGCGATGACGTGCTTCTCCGAGATTAAAATGTAAATTTTAAAAATACACATTATACGTATATAGTTGGCGTAACGATCGGCAATGGCTCTACGCTAGCAGCGCCATGGAAGATATTAAAAGGCGATATTCACGCCTCTCTCAAAATTAAAATAATAAGTATTCAGAGCGGGCACGTCGTAAAATCACGATCTTGAGGAGCTTTTCCGGAAAATCAATATCGGCGAACTGAAAATAATGATCGTCTCATCGTCGTCTTCTCTCGAGGCGCCGGCAGCTGCGATGTTTCTGGCCTATCGCGGATGCAGGCCGCCATGAGAGCGTAATGGCAGCCCAAGACTCTCCGCAGGTCCAATTAGTGCTCAAACGAGCCTCGACGACGGCGAAGAAGGCAGGTGTTAAATCGCAGTACGCAAGCTCCATTCTTCGCCTCCTCGTAAAATTCTCTCAGCTTTATGCATCGATTTTTCCCATGTATATATATGTGTCTAAGAATGACACCGGGGAAATATGCGCGTGAGCGCATAGCTTTATTTTATACGCAGCGGGAGCCAATGAAATTTTTACGAGCTGTTGTATATGAGATGAGTCAGGACAAAGGATACGCGCGGGATACGTGCGGCGTGGGAAATTGTGAAATCTAATCGAAACGGCTATTTTTGCATGGTCGGAATTATTTATGCTGATTTGAGAGTACTCCTTCGCGTTTCATCAATGGTTTTTTATTTATATAATACACTCACCGCACTCGTGTTTAATTAATTCGTTCTTTGCATAATATAAAGCTCGTAATAATTATTCAGCGGATGAAACGAAAATATACATTAATACATTCGATAAGATATTATATATTTAATGAAGCTCATTGATTTACTCGCGACGCTTTTTATTCGCAATTAGTCCTCCTCTCACGGTGTGCGTTAAAGTTTAATGTACCTGATCAATATAGCAGCCAATCGCTCACGAGCGCGCGAGATCGTGTGTTTTAAAAACATTGACTTATCGCGTCGTATATACATATAGTTTCGAGAGAAATCGCTATACACCATGGGCAAACATTTGCGCACGATAATTAGCGTTATAAGCTCAGGCCAAAGTTAATCACTCTTTGCGAAATTAATTAAGTTCATCGTTCGGGCGTAGAGCCGCGAGACGCCAGCCGAACGAAAACATTTCCCCGGGCAAAAAAGGGCGCCGCCGCTGCCAACTCGTCGACTTGGGCCAACTGCCGCTCGCGCGCGGCTTAATATCAACCCTTGCTGTAGGGTATATATATATATATATATATATATATACCCACGCATACATATGTACGGAGCTTGCACGTCCCCGAGACTTTCGGGCCAATCGAGAGAGAGAGAGAGAGAGAGAGAGAGAGAGAGAGAGAGAGAGAGAGAGAGAGAGAGAGAGGCGGCCGGCATAACGAAAAGCCCAGGGATACACAAGGAGCAAAGTATCGTCTGTGTGCGCGGGTGTTATATGTAACTCAACGGCGCGTCTCCTATGTAGCCAAGGCAATTTATCCCGGGGAGTCTACGAGCGTCGAGCGTGAAAATTAACTTTGTTCACGGTGACGTAAAACTAACTTTATTAGCTGCGACGTGTACGTACTACAACACGGCGACGCAAGCTCGCGCCCGATCTGCCGCTCACGCGATTTTATGAAGGCTCTCGGTCAAACTGCTTCGGACTGGACAAATATTTCGTCGCTTAGTGCCGGCATAGGACGCCGGACGCGGGGGTGGCTCCCTGCCATCGCGAAAACTGCCGGCGCGTGAAATCTCGACCTGCTCGGATGGAATCTGTTTTTTTTTTATAGCGCGCGTCGCTTCGGGCTCTTTTTTATGGATTCAAAAAAAAAACCTTGTAATATTGGCGGCAAGATTGACAGCAAGCGGGGTGGTGTCGAGGATTAATTTGCTCGCGACGCATTATTTTTATCACGATTTCTCTGTATTATTGAAGAGAAAGAGAGAAAAGGATTTTCTACCATTGCGGTTGGGAAAAAGGAGGCGTATATTAGAGACCAATAATTCATCACCATCCATCAATCGCAGTAATAATAGAAGAGGATACAAATGCGTCAGACCGTCAATCGCACGCAGTGGAACAATAGACACGCGACTCGCAAAAGTCAATAGCAAAACTCCTCCCGATTCTGCAACTTTCCTCTGCCGCGGCTGCAATCGTTCGAAAGCACTTCGCCGCGCGACCCAGATTCCTGGCGGCGGCAACAAAGTGTCACGCAACAGCGAAACCGGCATCTCCGTGCGATCGCGGCTGCCTGGGAGAGAGAAAAAAAATTATCGTCCGAGATATCCGCGCGTTGCAGCAGAGACTCATCTTCTCCCGAGAAGAGCAGCGGACTCGCTCCAGTTAGAACGTAAGCGCGCAAGTACAGCCGTGCTGATCTGGGTCAGATTGCGGCGGGAGCTTGTGCGCCGAGCACTTGTTATTGTGTGTGATGCGAGCGAGCGACAGCTGAAAAAGAATGAGGCGTATGTACGATCGAGGTGAGAAAGGGAAGCTATGAATGCCCGTGATCTTCCTCGTAAGTGGGATATGAGGAAGAAAATTTCTCCCGCCAGATTCGTTGCGTAATTTTGAAACGGGATCGAATTATTCGCGTCGCAGTCGGATCCATTCACGGTTTACACATATAATCATTCAATTGACCAAACGATTGCTCGTTACCCGTTCTGACTAAATAATTCGACCGCTTGATTGCTCGATTAATATTGTTATTGCGACGAGCGAATGATTAATGCAGATATTGACAAACATTTTAATTATAGGAACTAATGGCTGATTCATGCGCATGCATGGAAAAGCGTTGGGATGTCAATGGATAAAAATAAAAAATCTCAGGGCTTCTATTCTGTAAACGTAACGCGGGGTTTAATTCGATTTTTAATGGTTTCGTTGCTATGTGTTGTGATAAAGGAACTTTGATTGAAACTCGTCAAAGCCATTAAATTCTTCCCTTTGTGACGAAAATTCCGATCTCTCGCTCAATATCGTGCTCAAAATATCCGTGAACTCCCATCCGCTCTTTAATAATCCGGCTTAGGAAATTAGTAGCTAATATCGACCCTGGTAGCAGCGTTCCCAAGAAAGTACCTGAAAGCTACCAAGATTTTTCAAATCTAGCAGGTTTCCAGAGTAGAATCTAGATGAAAACCCCGATAAATCAGACATGATTTCTGGAAGAAATCTCGGTAGAATGTTTTCTTCACTATGATTTGTTCATATAACCTTACTTTTCACACCAATGATCCTGCTCTGCATTGACATTGTTTGAAAATATTCATAAATCGATGAATATATATATATATATATATATATATATATATATATATATATATATAGCCTATAAATTTATGTACAATGTTTTTTGAAGGGGAAATATGATTTTTAAGGTGCACATTAATAGTGAAAACCTAACCCTACACATGCATGCTCTCATACATGACAGTATGTACAGCATTATGTACTGACTTTGTATTATTCAAGTACAATTACTGTGTAAAAAGTGTCATCGATGGACTCAAAGTCACCAATGATGAGGTTTGAACATGTATTTCAATCTCATCAGTATGCGAGCGCAGTCACTGTCAACCATCAAATCTCTCATAATCATGCTAAATCCATGATGTTGAAGGTGGATGTCTGTTCTTCTGCGTTAAGAGTTGTTAAATTATTTAGAAACAGACTGCCATATCAGTTTTTACTTAACAGTCTTGGTTCGGCTTTTCACCCTGAACCCTATGGGTTCGGCGTCAAAAAATGCAGGTAGCTCTGTACATGAAAGTCGAATTCATATCAGCTTGAATGAATTCAACTTAATATACTGTTTTAACATGCCAATACAAATTAAGTTGCAAAATTTCAGCCCTCTAGGTATGATAGTTTTCAAACGAGAGCCAAAATAAATTTGTGAAAAAAGAAATTGAAATCAATAAAATTTGATTTTGCTCTCACTTGAAAACTATCATACTTAGAGAGCTGAAATTTTGCATCTTAATTTGTGTTGGCATGTTGTAACAATATGTTGAGTTGAATTCATTCTAGATGATATGAATTCAACTTTCATGTATAGACACACCTGTATTTTTGACGCCAAAGCCATAGGGTTAAGGGTGGAAAGCCGAAGCAATACTGTTAAGTGAAAACTGAGATAGCAGGTTGTTTCTAAATAATTTAACAAGTCTTGATGCAAAAGAACAGACATCAAACTTCAATATCATGGATTTAGCATGATTATGAGAGATTTGGTGGTTGACAGTGACTGCGCTCGCATACTGATGAGATTGAAATACCTGTGCAAACCTCATCATTGGTGACTTTGAGCATCGATGACACTTTTCACACAGTAATTGCACTTGAACAACACAAAGTCAGTCAGTACAGCATGCTTGTACATACTGTCATATATGACAGTATGTATGTGTAGGGTTAGGTTTTCACTCTTAATGGACACTTTGAAAATCATATTTTCCCTTCAAAATTATTCTAGATGAATTAATAGGCTAAATATTCATCATTCAACATTGATTGAAACTGTGAGAACTGTAGTTCTGTCTGCTATGCTATTCTGCTGTATAACATAGCAGACAGCCTCTACAATACGGGTCATATACTTCTAGTATGCCTGCGCCTGGCCTGAACCGTACGCGCATGCGCAAAAAATTTAGAAAACTTCTGCTACTCAGGTTTCAGCCTAGAAACTACGCATATTTCTCGACGGATTCTGGGTTTCGTTTCTACCGAGTCGCTAGGGAACGGCCCAGAACTTATCGGCCATCTGCTACCAGGGGACGCGAGGAATTTGAAAATTTCTGCGCAGTCTCCGCAATATAACAGTTTCCAATAAGATGATAACGCTTCGATATTAAACATCGCTGGAAGCCCGCACCACAATCCCAAATGCATCTTTCTAGTAGCTGTAGATTCCAGAGTTCGTTTACTGAATTTTTTTCTCGAATCGAAGTTATATTACCCTACTTCCTCGGATTCAATGTATTTTCTCTTTTCCCGATTGGCACGCAACGCGCTGCATCATTGTACATATACATCATTCTCGTTTCATTCCGCGGCAAAATAAGGTGGCTGCTGCGCAGGATGACGCTCCGCGCGTTGATTGTTATACCTCGAGGAGAATCTCTTCCTCGCGGAGTGCTCGTCTTACACTTACACGAGCCCTCTCGTCATCTTCTTATCCTACTTTCGTGCCCCTCGTTCTTTTCCCCAGTGCACGTAGTTCCTTTCATTTCTTAGTGCTCGCGCGCGATCGATTTGACAAATTTCCTTCCCCGGACGAATATACAAGATCTTGGGCTGGCAGAGGTGGCCGGAAATTGACCAATCTTATGGCGGATCGGTTCACCGATTTCTCCCAATTGAAAGTACAAGTTCGCCGGAGCGTGTTGCCCCCTCCCTCCTCTCTTTTTATCTTATTCGCCGATACACCGCAAGATCTCTATTCTTCTGGCTTTTATATATTTTCTCAGCGTCTCTTCGTCGATCTCGTCGTTGTTGCATTCGACGACCGTCGCGATAATATCGTGGAGATTTCCGTAGCCAAGCCTGTTATTGGCTCGATACGTCTCTTCCTCAACTGATGAACGTATACCTATAGACTATATGTATCTAGCGCAGAGACTTTCTTTTCCCGCAGCGAATAATCGATAACGAAAAGGGCGGAGGGTTTACGCCTTATCATGTAACAATATACAAAAAAGCAGGATCGTGTCTTGGTTCGATTTTTCGATGCGATAAGCTTATTATTAACTCTCATTTTTTATTTAAATTCGATAATCATGGAAACCTGTATCTCGATACGAATTCCAATAATTTTACCCTGATGGAAAGTCAATCTCGAGTAATATCAATCCCGCAGTCAATTATCGTAATCGTTGTAAAGGACAATGTTTATTCTTTCAGCGAGGCCAGAGTTCAAATTGAGCCGAGCGCGTATCGCGCTGCCCTTTTATAAGCGCTCGCCCGAGATTACCCCTCTCTGGGTTTCGTTTCGCAGAAACCCCCGATCATTGTGCGATCACGTCACCTCTGAGCCACCGCCTGTTATCACGTCAGCCTTTCGGCCCGAGTCCTGACATTTGTCAGCGGGTTCCTGACCCATTTTCCTGGTTTTGAAAACCAGAGATTTTCCGCCCGGGAAACCACCCTCGCGAGGCTACAGCTTTCAAGAACCATACGTTCTTCCGGCACGGCACGGTCTGTCTCGCAAGGGTAAATTTTCCGGATAACGGAAAAACCTCGAGTTTTCCCGACACAGCACGGCATATTTTTGGCGATGGCTCAGAGCGCATTTTCTAATGTCGTTTTCCCCCGAATCTCTGGCATCGCTTTACATAGTTTTCAAGATATTATTACAATTAATTCAGCTTAAAATTAGATCGAAAAAATGCGCGCGGCGCTAAGAATATTCGTGGTTATCGCAAGTGTCGTGCGAGAGGCTTTGTCCGCCTCGTATCGACGTTCATATTCGCCGAATCTCTTTCGGCTTTGTCTCGAGTCTTTCACAGCCGAGCTTGTTTGCATCTCGGGACTCGATTCGCGATAATCGGTATTTTGCTTCGCGAATCCACACTCGGCCGGTGCCGACGTGCGCTGCTGTAAAGTGTACATTTACACTATTCCGTTATAAATTCAACGCTTTAATAAAAAATGCAATTGCGCACGCTACAATCGTATAAAAAAAGCTGCATAATTGTCTCGAGCAAAAATAAGCTCGCATAATCGGCGTTAATTGCAGCGAAAACACGTACAGCCCGACAGTGGAACATCGCTTGAAAGGCACTCAAAACAGCGGTCCGCTCCTCTCATCCTCTAGCTCGCGTGCTCGTATGGGCGAGGAAGTAACTCGGAAAAAACAGCCGAAAGTCTCCGCATCTCCAATATTCATCCGACTGACCATTACCATAGCGGCTAATTAAATTACGCAAGCAGCAGCACTCGGATCAGATAAGGCTCGTCGCGTATAAAGCGGCAGCGACAGCTTGCCTCGACCGAACTTTAAACTAGCATATGTGTAGCCAGGATCGTCGGCCGGCGTAGGTCATATCGAGAGACCGGCGCGTCGGTATATGGAGCCGGTCGGCATAAAGTGGCTCAGGAAAGTTTCGACTACGCTGATCGGCCCTCGCGCGCACACACACACACGCCTTCTATTATCCGGCTGGCCCCGCCGCTACCGCTGGTGCGCGAGTTCGGAAACAATTTAATGGCCTTGCGAGGGAGAGAGTCCGGGGCTACCAAAAAGTCGTTACAACTCCCGAAGCGTTTAGAGAACTCTGCAGCAGGCTCCGCGCTCTCTTTCTCTTTTCTCGGAGGGCTATATTCCCTTTTCAACTGGCGACGAGGTGGGAAGGGAGTAGGAAGTGGCCGTTTTCTATTCCCCGCGTTCGGGCTCTTTCGAGGCGTTAGTTCAATTCGCGCGGCTCCGAATTGCCCAGCTGACTTAGGAAAACTTGAGTTTCGGTTTATGTTCGCGCGCGCGCCTGCGCCAGCGAAGATCTTTCGCGGCCCTTTGAATTCGCACCCGCTCCGCTGAACTGCCTGATTATTTGACTCGGCTAGGCGCCTCGCTCGCTCGTCCATGTAATCGT
This sequence comes from Nasonia vitripennis, assembly GCF_009193385.2. Taxonomy (NCBI): domain Eukaryota; kingdom Metazoa; phylum Arthropoda; class Insecta; order Hymenoptera; family Pteromalidae; genus Nasonia; species Nasonia vitripennis. Next base: position 12,063,616 of record NC_045760.1, on the reverse strand, counting down.
TTTGAAATTACAATGCTTCGACCGAGGGTCGCACAAACACTTATGCTAGAAGCCTCTCCATTCGCCTCTAATGGCAATTCATCGCGTCTTCTCTTCCGAGCTCAAAGACCGCGAGTAGTAGTACCAAAAGATTTCCGTTGAAGCCTCGAAAAGCTCTCCGAGCTGCAATCTCTCGCGCGAAAACAGCCGCACGAGATGCGTCGAACTCGACGCCCCATCTCCGCAGCAGTGCGCTCGAAAAAGTGAAAGAGCCCACGAACAGATCGACGCAGCTGCAGCAAAACTACCATCAACGACGTCTTATCGGATCTTTGGCTGCAGCGCTACTCGCCCGCGTATCGAGAGTGTATTTCGGTTTTTCGAGAGCGGCGCGGGGCTTTCAAAAGCGAAAAAGCACGGAGGGAGAAGCCTCTGCCGGACGTTCTTTGGTCGCGCCATAAATCACTTCGTATAGCAGCTGACGAGGGAGAGAGAGAGAGAGGGGGGAGAGGGTTGACGGCGCCTCTCTCTCTCTCTCTCTCTCTCCTTGTTTTTCCTCGCGCTCCGCGACAACTCGGAATAGTAAATAAATACTGGCAGTGAGCGCTGCTGCAGCCGCGATAAAAGAGCCTCTCTCGTCGACGTCGTCTGGAAACTGTGTTGTGCCTTCATATTGGTCGCGCGGCAGACGCTTTATAGTGTCGCGCTGAAAAAGCAATTACTTGATTATTCCGGGAAGTTATGGTCTCGCCCGTGCGATGCTTCCGCCGCGTGCTGGTATTTTAGTTTGGTCGTACGTAGGCTCTGGAAAACTGCAGCACTGCACACGCGACTCTTAGCCAAGCTGAAATAAATAATAGCAACCAAACTGAGCTAATCACTTTACCAGGAACCAGATCATGCCCCCGAAGCTCCTTTCGTCTCTTTGATCGAATTCAATTCCATCAGATGCACACACACACACACACACTTTCTTCTCAAGACGAATATCCGAATTCCACTCCAGACTCTCGAGATTCCACTCGGCGAAATGAAGCAAGCTAACCCATGTTTTCCCGTTTCTTCTCCCACGCAGCGGTAGCAGCAGCGAGTCATGATCGGTATATGCTCCACTCAATCCTTCTATATCAGCTCTTCCCGCACGTGCTTTCTCGCGAGGCATTCACCAAAGCGATTAAACGTGATTTAAGAGAAAGCGCCGCCTGGCTCTGCAGCACATAGGTATACACCTGATCCGCGCGCAGCTACACGTACGCTCCTCGTCTTTTTCGCGGCTGCAGCCGAAAAAGCCTCGGGGAATTTTAATCTATCGACGAGCTGCAGACGATGTACGGCGCGTCGTTCTCTGTGTACACATACACACACTAACACACAACGAGCTGCGCGGAAGCAGTCGAAGACGCGAAACAGAGGGGAAGGAGGGCTGCTGTCGATACCGCGAGAATGACGAAAATCGATGAAAATAGCCGGGGGAGGAGAGACGCGCTCTGACTTTCCTTTCCACTCTCCTGGCGGCGGAGACTATCTGCAGGAGCTCAGCTCGCGATGAAAAGAGAGAGACACGAGCGCGAGGGAATCGCAGGGAGCTGCAGGTGGGTGAAAAGGGCAAGGATATGAAAGATTCAGCGAGAGCCGGAGATCGCGAAGGAGGAAAATTGGGAATTTAAGTTTCGTTCTGTCTGGGGTATTTAATAGTACATGAGGCACTTTATATGTGCGCTAAAGTTTTAAATAGCTGCCGTGCCTAGAGATGGATACTTATCGCGTGCTGGTCGAATTTTCATGGGCTCGAGTGAGGCTGGCAGAAGAAGAGAAGAAGAAAACGTAGGAGACAAGTGGTACACACTCCGGAATCGGCCGATGTTTTCGAGGTGTGATGAGAGTGACACGCATTGCGAGACGTTATCGGGTCGAACTATGAATAAGTAACAGTGGACGTATAAGATATTTATGCGCGAGTGAAGTTAATGACGAAGTCGAGGAAAAAGCTCGGTATAGAATGGAAGAGTGTATTGGCGGAAATTGACGATAGAATATTCGATGTCGAGGATCGATACACCTATATCTTCTAGATGCAGCGAGCGCGTTACTACACTTGATCGGGAAATTAGCGAAATTGGTTGATCGAATGCTTAATAGTACATTACGATACGAGTGCGCAAGAGTATCGTATACTATTTTTCCTATTAAGTTGCGCAAAGTTCGACCACTACAATTATTTTGAATAATTGGAACGTATAGAACGGTGGCGTTGGGGCGCTGGAGCGGTGGGGTTCGGGGGGGGGGGGCGAAGCCCTCCCGCCTAAAAAAAAAACAAATTATAGAACTATTATAAATTTATTAAATTAAGAAAAATCTGATTTATTTATTATTTTGAATTATTATTAATATTTATCGTAACGTGACAATTTACAAAATGAAAAACAACACTTTCGGCGAATGACGTTGTCTTCTTTATGCTGCGCCATTTCTTAAATTCGTTGTACACTTTTGTGTACTTTTGTTTGGAAATGTTCGGCAATGAATTTAATGCTATTTCCTTCGCTGCAGCGACCATTTCAGCTGGCACATCATTAGACACATCCTCACCCTTGCTATCCGTATCACTTTGTACATTATTCATAGTTATTCACTCTCACTTTACTTGTTCTTTCTAAAGAGCGGATGCGAAGCGACTGATACTTTGACGTTCGTTGTCCGTATTAAGAAAACGGCAGAATACAAAACACAGAACGCACGTTTTGACAGGTCCATTCCAGACGACAAAGATGTAAACAAACCGGCGCGAGCGAGAGCGCTCCGGCTCGAGGAGACAGTGCTAATTCTCGCACGTGTTAATGCGAAGAGAGTGCCAGAGATGGCGTGCGCGTATACACCTTGGAATCGCTCGTATACTCTTATACATTCCCGCACGCTCACCACATTCCCGCACGCTCAGCTACATCCCCGTTCGCTCAGATGCATTCCCGCACGCTCTTGTCAACGTGTGGGAAAGTGGTACTTTGCGAACGAAAATGCATGCGCAAAATCGAACTTTGCGCACGATAATAGGAAAAATATCATTTGCCTCGTTATCACTTCGAATCTCACGCGCGGCATATACTGACGCGACGCACAGCCAAGGATTATTCGCGCAGAAGCATTACGAAAATTTGTTGCACATATTCATTCCCTCTCTGTGCATACAGCGTGAAAGAATCCGCTGTTTATTTAACATGAATACGAATTGATATTTTAAGCGGGATTCAAAGTACCGGTGAAATCATCGGTCAGCGAGTTGCTCCGGCACGTACGAGATACACTGACCACATCGCCGACTGCATCAACATTCTAAATATATACATTTTTTCGCAGAATAAATAATCCTTCGAGATCGCTCTCTAGAATGTAAACTACGGCTACCTCGGCGAATCGAAAGAGGGGCATCAAGGTGAATTCGCGAACGAAAGAAAATCAGTGCGCGCGGAATTACTGTAGCTGCGGATTTTCGAAATACGTGGAAGCCAACACACCGGAAGAACGAAGGACCGAAGCCCTGAAAGAGGCGGATAAGGTAGCGTCATCGCGAGAAATAGTCGTCTCCGGAAGCAAAGAGTAGAAGCCAAGGGAGTCGCGACAGTAGGGCGGAGTAGCAGCTGCTGCTTCTGTAATGTCGCAAGAGGGATATAATTAAATGAAACTTGCTAATTAAATCTGGCATCGACAAATCACGCAAATCCGTGCGTCCCATTCTCTCTTCCGCGTCGAGTGCCGCCCTGCTTTCCGTCGGCGCTTCGTTTGTGCCTTTGCAGTTTCCCTTGCCAGCGTAACTCTGCACGGCTGCGGTGGCGGCGACGACGACGGCGACGATTAAAGGCCGAGAGGTCGAATGTACCCGTCTCGCTGTCTCCTTTACTCTCTTTTACCCGTAACCGAGTATGACCTTAATTAACGAGCGCCAAGCTCCGGAACTTTTGTTGTTGCTAATTGATTTTTTACATGTTTCTAAAGCGCGCGCAAAGCTTTTGACGAATTAATTCCTGAGATCTTTTTTCGCTCCGATGCTTGAAGCTGAAGATGATATTTTAATTAGTGGCAAGGTTGCACATCGGGTACGTCTGAAGGGATTTTTTTTTAACTTCATGTGGATGCAGAGCGCAGGGAGTCTGAAACCCCGGCGTCTACGGCCTTTCGAAAAACAAGTTGTCGGAGCGACTCAAAGCCAGACATGTAAAAGTTCACGCAGCAGAATGCGCGAGCACCGTGTGAAGTTAACTTATATAATATTGAAAAAGCTTCAACTCGATTCCACGACGGAGAAAAGTCGCCGGCTGAAATCAAACGCGAATTCTCACGTAATAACGCGAGCTATACTACTGGCGCACTTTCCGCAAAAGCAATTTCGAAGCGATTTCAATTCGAAACAACGTCTTCATCGATTTTCCTCAAAGTAGAGGAGCAGCGCGCCCGCTGCGCGCGAAAATCAAATATATCGTTTCCAATCAGCTACACGTACGTAATATACTGCAGAGAAAGAGAGAGCGGAAGAGGGAATGGAGAAGAAGCGCTCGCCGCGGAGAGAGAAGAGAAAAGCCCTTTTTCCTCCTATTGTTTCATCGTATGTCACAACAGCCTTCGCACGCAATACTTTCATCTTTGTTCGCTGCGCCTCATACGCCTCCTCCTCGAGGATGTAATATAGTGCCTGCACAGAATCGACGACTGTTTCGAGTGAGCAAGCGAGCGCATAGAAGTTATCAGAAGAAACGCTTTGCCACGCGAGTTGCGAATATTTCACAGAGGCGTGACAACGAAGATAAGACCCGTGACCAAAATTGCTCTATCTGATTTAAAATCGACGAGACAATATTGCCTCGTGACTCCTGGACGCACGCACGCACACAATACAAAAGCCTTTCACCTATCCAGGCTATTGCGTCTCACCGCATACACGACGCTCGAGAAGAAGAAAATCGCCTCCCCAGGCAATTTCAGGAAGCATCCTCGGCATACATCCCCAAAGTCCAGCGCTAACAACAGGGAAGAAAGAGCCGAAGCGATGCGTGCACGCGCGCGCAAAGTTGCAGCCAATAAGCTGCCTTTGTCGGGCATCTTCTGCTCGGCTGAATCTCCGTCGCGCTCGACCAGAGCGCCGGGCCTGAAAATATGGAACACCCGGAGCAATATGCGCGCGATTGTCTTCGCGGTTCGCATTCGAGACACGCGCTCTCGGAGTGCCCGCGCGGGAGTTTTGCGCCGCCGACGATATTGTCCGAGGATGGGATTCTCGAGGAGCTAGAAGACGAAGAAGCAGAAGAAGAAGCAGTCCCTCCGGCTGATCGATCGAACTTATTCCACGGGAGACTTATGCAAGAGCGGAGGAGAGATCCCGCGCTGCCAAATTCCGCGAGGGAATACAGCCGCGGCTTTGTCAACGTCCGAAGTTGCACGGACGAGCTTCCGGGCCATCCTGCGCAGTATGTACGACTCTTGGTGCGGCGAGCTCTGTTTTGTCAAGGCAAGTTATTCCGTTATCGCCGCAAGTGGCTTGAAACTGTGATCGCGTGTGCTCTTTTTGAGAACAAAAAGCTATCGATGCTGCGATTGTGGTGAAAAAAGAGTAGGTTTTGAAGTTCCAATTTGCTTGGCTAAACAAGCGTAATGATCGACCATCTCGTCGGGCAACTTCATAAAAACTCATAAAACCTGCTCTGAAATCACGGCGGCTATCGGCTGTGCACTCAGCGCGGTGCACCCCGATAAAATTCGATAATCGCACTCCTTGGCATTATCTGGAATCGTCCGGCAACTTTTCCCCTTAACGGTCCTCCCGCGGCGGAAGCTCCACTTTCCGAGGCTCATCCCTAATCAGTTTCCGATTATCGATATCGCCGGCTACACGACTTGCCCCCTCGGTAAACAGCGGCGAACACTGAGATGGCTTCATCTCTTGCGATTCCGCGAAAGCCTGGTAGTAGTGGTGCGTGCATGTCAGGGGCCATTTGGCCCTGATTATTCCATGAATTTAAATGGCCGTATCTGCGCGCTCTGTGCTCGTTCCATATGTTCGAGCAGCGGCGAGAGAAGGCACATAAGACTGCGCGAGGCTGCAGAGGGAGAAGAAACCAATGGAGATAGAGCACAGTTTCCGAATACGTCCAATCCGTGTCGCGTATAATCCGCAATTCCGCGGACACTCGCGAGATTTTCTCTTCGCCGCCGGATTAATTTTAACGCCCCCCGAGATATCGCGGGCACGTGCCCGAAGTCGCGCGCCCCGCATTAGCTCGTCGAAACAAAGCCGCGCGATGCTCCGCTCTTAAAAAGGCGCACGTATGTATGGTTGCGAGCGGATACACGTACACAGTTTCGCGTCCGATAGCAGCAGCTCGTGAATACTAAAGCCCGCAGCGGCCCCGGCTCGCGGGATCAATTAGATTTCTCCCGTTTCGCAGCCGGCGTCTTTTCGCTACTTTATTCCCCGCGTAGATCCCTTTGTCGTCGGAGCGCGGCGCCTCGTTCACTTTAAGTAGAGCGAAACGAGCCGGAGCAGCACAGCTAAAGACTAATGAAATTCTTCGCTGTGTTTTCGCTTCCCGGGAATCTTTTGTAATCGCCCCGGCTCGGCCGCGCGTTCCATTCGAGCGCAAGCTGTACAACTGTACGCCGTAGAAGCTGTTGAACGACTATAAGGTTGAATCAATGCAAATTTTTGCGTAGAGCCGAAGGCGAATACCAATTGCGAGCGCGTTTAAGTACTTATGCGGACCATTCGCCTCGCGCGAAATTACTTGCCCTGTTTGTAATTATACAACCGTTCTAATTCGTTACATTTTAATCTGATCGACTTCTCGGTCTCTTTCTCGCGACGCTCGAGGAGATTTACACTTCCAAAGTAAAACTATATTACGCATCCTCTCCGCGGAGAATCTCGGTGCGCTCGCAAGAAGCCGCGGCCTTATCAATGGCAGCGGCGGCCATTTCTCGCAATCTCGAGATGAATATTTCACCGAGGGACGCGGTCCGTCGTATCTCGCCGCGAAAAAATGGCCCCGAGTCTGTACAGTGGTCCGGCCGTAATTCAACAACCCGACAATTATTACTAAAACATCGGGATCTCTGCGCCGCCGGCGCGGCCGTATACCCCCGAGAAACATCAGCCGGGATCGTGACTCGCCGGCGTCTGCAGCCTTGCAGAATAGCCCAAAGCAAAAAGCTCGCCGACGACGTTTAGGGGCGAGACGTGTGCTTGGCTGCTTTATTATTTATTTAGCGCGGACGCACTGCCGAGGGCTGAGGACTCTTGCGAGAATTACGCGAGGGAGATTTTTCATTTGCTGCGTGTACATGGAAAGAGGAATCGACGCCGACGAGCGAGCTGTGGAGAGAGTGTGCTGTGCTGTTCAAACGAAGATAAAGCGGCTAGCAGTAAATTTGCCTGAGAAAGGCTATCGGAAGCGGTAAAATCTCACCTACATTTTTGCCTCCCAGCTATATGCATAATCCGTATTACGGCAGTAGTTCAAGACCATGCAGCAGCAGTCGCAAAGTGCTCAATGAGTCGCGATCGCGTGGTGGGTCCCTTCGCGTGCAATTTACACGTTTGCTTTGACGAGAAAGCGACGGCTGGGGGAAGAGCAGAGCAGCAAGTGGAGAGTATACGCGCAGCTTAAGAGCCAGAGAGAGAGAACGAGAAAGACAAAGAGAAGGATGGAATAAGAGACAGACAGGCAGCAGCAGCAGCAGCGGCGGCGCATAGTCTCGGTCGGCTGCGTTTAACTATGAAAGCGGTCCCTCGAGGCCGCTCGTTTATTCCCGTCCTCCTTACTTAACCCTTTACGCGCGCGACGTATAGTCGCTCTTACTCTGGTCTCTCTCTCTCTCTCTCTCTCTCTTTCTCTCTCTCTCTCTCTCTCTCTCTCTCTCTCGCAGGGAATGATCGAGTAAGCCTGGAAATGTGACAAATTACAGAATTGTGTAGCGTCTCGGAGCTGGCACACACGAACGTATAGATTCACCGCCGCAGAGAAGCTTTGAGGGTAGAACAGAGGCAGCTGCAATATGCTAATCACGCCCGACAACTTCCGGTCTAAGCATCGAGCGAGCGGCTTACGTCGCGAGCGGGCGGGCTCACGTAAGTGGTACGGCAGTTCGTACGGGCAGACAGGTGACTACTTCCCCGTGTACAGTCGCCACCGCTGCCGCTGCTTTCGTGTAAGCGCTCTGCGCAGCAGGTATGTTTGTGTGTATGTGTGTGGGCGTGCGCGAAGGTGTAGTAGGATAGAGGCAATGCAGGGGCTTTGTGTATGCTGCAACAATCGGTTCCACGAAGGAATTGTTAGACGATGTTTTCGACGCTACGCGGCTAATTGATGAGATTTTAAGGAGATTCGAGAAAAGTCGTTTGAATCACGGAAGATTATCGATTTCATTATCGGATATCGCGGGAGATTAATGATCCGACGATCGTCAATCTCCCGCGAGAAATCTCATAATTCCAAAGTTTGATTCAACGTATTTCAATATCGGATCGTTAACCTCTAAATAAAGTCAGTCCCAACCATCGAAAAGTTAACACTAAGAGCAGAGATAGCTCCCGAGTGCGATAGTTTACAGCTCCGCCGATGAGCGAGTTAGGTCTGCTATACGTACAACAGAATCAGACGCTTCTTTTCTCGCTCCTGTACTAGCCGCCGACACGAGTCAGCGCGTGCAGTTGCACACTGTTTTATACATACACGCGTCTATATAACCGATGTACTTCTCCTCGTCGAGAGAGAGAGAACGAGAGCCGCCGGTGAACGTGTCTGAGACAGGGATCTCGAACGAGCGTTAAGTGTTTGATTAATTGCTCCAAGTACGATTACTGGAATTAACGGCCATTGCCTGAGGTTAATTCGCGAAGCGTCAGTCGGAATTCGTAATTGGCCGACGCGCCCGCATTATTGGGTCAGCATTAAATCGCCCGACGAGAACCGGATAGGAAAGAAAAAGAGAAGGAGCACCGGGAGCTGGCGAACGAGATAAAGTGGATAAGAGCGCGTAACTTTGGGTCTCAGATGCGAAAAGTAACGGCGGGGGAAATTTTTATTTTCGACTGCATATACCAGAAAATCGATCGCTAACGTTAACTTCTATACAAACTATTTACTATTATACAAACAATATCCCCGATAAAAATCACCAACCGCGAACACGATACGGAGAAAGCGAAATTCGAGAAAAGATAAAGCCGAAATAAAGCTCTGGCGATCGCTCGGCAGCGCAGTCTTCGCTCGCTTGCGAAGTTTATAATCGCATCAGTTCTCGGAAAGCCCCGCGTACACCTACTCCCGACAAATTCACTCAAATTAGATTCAATTCGACTTTCAATTTCGCCGCGCGCAAGGAGAGAGAAAGACTGGAAGCGAGTATAGGTGATGCGACGGGCGGCCGTAGAGAATAAGAGGTGTGCGCAAGAGAAAATCGAAAAGCGCATAAAATATTCAAAGCCCAAAGAATTAAGTCGGCACTCGCCGGGCGACGTCGCAAAGTCGGAGCGCGGCGGCAGGATCTCGAGTGGTGTACGCTAGAGCGAGGCGCGGGCGAGATGGATGAAAAAAAGCGGAAAGCAAGTACCTAGTCGGAAAATAAAATGCGACGACGCTGCACTGCTCACTCCGTCGGAGGGAAATTTCGCTTGCAGCTGACGGGACACTTCTCTCGCTCACTCGAATCTGCTGCTGCTGCTGCTGTGCCGTTGTAACCCGGATCTCTCTTCGAGGGTTTACACAGTTCCGAAGGGCAAGTTTAGTTATCTCGCATACATGTGCGCGATCTCTTTCTATCGCTCGTCGTCATTAGCAGCTCAGCAGTCAGCGGCGGCTGCTGCATCATTTCCAAACTGCGCGCGAAGATCTGAATTTCACAGCGACGTTGCGGTCGCGTATACGTGCGCGGCCAGAGCGCTATACTTCATCCGTCGCTATATGGGGAATTCTACGGGAAAAATGCCATTTTCTGGTTGGAGAAACCGAAAAAAACAAATGTTGGGGCACACTCCCGCAACTTTTTTTCTTATTGTGCATGTTTAGAACCAAAAAATCATGAAAAAAGATACAAATTTTTTGACTTTGAAAAATCCTGCAATTTTCATGATTTTTCGGCATTTTCAATTGTGCGTAATTTTTGACCAGATCAAGTATTTTTAAAGCATTTTTTTTAAATTGAAGCTCTTTTCCCGTTCTTTCACTCTACCGTAATACATTTTCTGTTTGTGCCCTTATGCATTAGGTGCAAGCCCTTGAACAATGGCTATTTTTCGACGAATTTGAAGGGTCTAAAAAACAGTGTCACGAGGCACTTTTTCGATGTTGGAACGTGGTTTTGCATTGTTCTAAACATGCACAATAACAAAAAAAAGTTACGGGAGTGTGCCCCAACATTTGTTTTTTTCGGTTTCTCCAACCAAAAAATGGCTTTTTTTCCCCTAGAATTCCCCATATATAGAGGGAGGCTCGGCGAGACTCGGCGAGAGGTGCAACGGAATCTCGGCGCGCTCGTTGCTCTGTCTCCCTCTCCTCTTCAATGTTTGCCGACATCCTTGATTTTTCTGAAGAGCTATTCGGATCCGTTTTTATTAAAGCGCCGTCGTATTCCAATTGTTTAAGAGATTTCAATCTGCGACCAATTTCAAGCAAACGCCGAATTTTCAGACGAACCGCCAAGATGTATCAAGAGAAACTCTGATTCAACGTGTTGTAAACCCAAGCCTCTCTCTGCGCAGCCGAAACCCCGCGTATATTTTACCGATCCTCAGCCCATAAAAATCTCTCAAGCCGGTCTCGTGTACGCGCGACCCGGGCGCGTATAACGGCACCCAAGGCCCCGGGACAAGCTGCAAAGCACCGGCCTTCCCTGCAGCTCCTCGCACGAAATCGGAGAATCGCTGCGGAGCGAAAGGGTTGCCGACGGCCCGTGTGTCCCGCGGGAAATCGTATGGAGAATCTCCGCGTCGGCGGGCGGGCCAGATGAATCCCAGCGCTCTGTACACGCGTATATATCCAGCAGACGTATACTCGCCGCCGAGAAAAAAAAGAGCAGTCGGAAATAGCGCAGGAAGATTGAGAAGCGAGAGGAGCGAGATCCATCCGAAGAGTCTTCGATAGAAGAGTTATTCTCGCTAACGTGCCGCGAATTCTCCTTCTTTTTCGAATTCCCGTTTCATCCGCACGCGAGCGCATGTCCCCCGAGCATAGCGCTCCGACATCTTGGTAACGCAATCCTGGATTAAGGTTCGTTGCCATGCAAGCTAAAGGCGCGAGATACGTGGCTCTCCGCGCACGTTCGCCGGTATAAATCATGAGGCGCGAAAATGAGTCGCGCTGTACTCCTATACTGAGAGCTCACGCGTGTGTCTCGACGAGCGCGAGCGTCGATTGGAAGGTGGCTGCTGCCGCTGCTGTGGAAAAAGGTAGATAGAACCGAGCTCGAAAAGAGGGATAGAAAAGCAGCTTTGCTTCCGCGAAGCATGAATTTCGCAAGCCATCGATCATTAAAGCCCTCCGCTATGATTTTCTTTTGTGCGCAGTCCATACAAGCCGCTCGATTCAACGGACAAATACAGCGCGGAGAGCGCGATAAAGAGGAAGAAGCAGCGATGTAGAGCTAGAGGAAATCTTCTTGGACATTAGTTCAGGCGCGCCGCGGGAAATTGGTTCGGAGCCGTGGTACTTCGCGGGGGATAAAGAGATAGAAATAGAGAGAAGGAGAGCGAGAACAAGAAGCGCAAGATTCAACTCGGCCGATCGACGATACCTTCGAGACCGCTAAACTCTCGCGGTATGGCGCGCGGCAAAAAGGAAAGCAACCCTTTTGCGCGCGGCGCGCTACCGATACGGGCCGCCGCGCGACGATTGCTCGCTGCGCGCGAATATTCACTGAATGCACTTGCGAACTTTCGCGCGCCGGCATGTTCCCGACTGTCGTTCTCCCCTGTTTCTTCTTCTTCCTCCGGGCTCTCTATTCTCTCGCTCGAAAGATTTTTTCGCGCTATCGTTTTTCCGGACTTTAATTAAATTTCGGTATGCATCGTTTCACCGGATTGAGTAACTGCTCGCTGAATATTATTCTATCGCGTTCGCTGGTTTGTTGCTCGAACGGAATACATCGGAGTAGTAATTTACTTCGCTATCAACGATCGCTGATTGGTTTAACAATAATTATATGAGAAACGAACGATTAATTTCAAACGGATTACCTGTCGGTTTCGAGAATTGAATTTTGAAATTTTCTTAATAAATTCATTTCGATCACGGCCGGTCAAATCAGATTTTGCATCGACGATGTGTGCCAAACTCACTCGGCCGTTATAAGCAGCACAAAGCTCCGCTATTACATGAGGAATAAATCACTTATTAAGGATTTCATTCGCAAATGCCATATAAATTTAACCCTCCGTTCTACGGGCGATATTTATCGAGAATATACGCCACGCGGTATAAACACGCACAATATGCCGATGTCTGTACGTTCATTTCCCGTTTGACGTGAACATTTTGAATTTATTCCCGGTAATCACCCGGTCTATACATTTCGCTGCTCTTGGAAACGTCGATTACCGCTGCGAGAGCCTAGTGTATGGCATAGAGTTTTTCGCGAAAAGAACAGACGCGTACCTCGAATTCGTCTTTATACGCTCGGCTGCCTACACACATTAAAATCATATCGATTTTCGCCGTCGCGATTCTTTTCAGCCCGTGTGTCTTCTTTAAGAAGATTATCGTCATGAGAAAAAAAATGTAGCGGCAAAGCTCCGGATATGAGCGCCGGCTGCTCTCTGCAAACAAGCGAAAAGAAGGAAGCTTTCCCGATAACCTCGCGCAGCGTTCGATTTTACCCTTGACCACGAACCAGAGAGTGTGTATACGTACCTACGCAGCAGACAGCGGCTAAGAGCTTTCGCGGTTTACAATGGAGGGAAATAGAAGGGGCTCGGAGCAAAGCGAGCATGAATAACGAATTAAGGGGCTGCTCGAGTGCCGGCAGGTCACGCCTAACTGTTTCGCGGCCGCATATACGCAGCGCGCGAGCGCAGCTCTTATTACCGGGACACCGAAATTTCCCTCGACTCTTGCCCGCAAACGATAATCAATGGCCCTTTGCTGTTGTTTCCGCGAGTTCTCCTCTCCCTCTCCGTTAGTGTGTCCGTTTGTATATAGGTGTACGTAGACGCGCGCAATATGCAGTTCGAGCCAGGCGAGAATTGAAACGATTTGAGGAAATTCGAGTGCGTGCGGTGGCTCGCTTGCTAATGCCAGCCAATGCAAGTAGTTGGTGTCTTTGAGCTTTCGGTTAGCTATCAATTTTGCATGCGCCATGTTTCTGCTTACGGTCTATTTGGTTATTCGGACTGAATATAAGTAGTAAAGCTTGTACGCGCGATATAGGTCTGATCAATGGACTACCGTGGCTTTGCATAATGTACACACGGTTGTGTATACGAGCTCTGCAGCACATGCTCGTGTGTAAAGCGTCTGCTGCAGAAAGAAAGGGGTCGGCCGCGGCGACCGCGCCGAATTTCACAGCGCCGGCGAAATTCTTGGCCAGAGGAGGCGGCAGGGAGAACGGTGCATTTTTAACGAGCGCGGCGTGTTTGGCTAGAAGCGACGGAGATGCGGTCGTCCGGATCATAAAGGGATCAGGCTGCTGCAGGCTCCGCAGGTGCGCCGTAGGTCGCTGGGCAGTCGGGTGCAAAAAATTTCCGCGCTAAATTGCGTCCACACTGAATGTTTCATCGCGTTCCGCAGGGGGCAGGCTGCTCCGAGAGCTCCGCGCTCCGCTGAATTATTCCGGCTCTGGAGCAATGAGCCAGGTTAGCGCGAGGGGCTGCGAAAATTTGGAACTTTGCTTTGCTCGCTCGGATCGCGCCGAGCCGAGGTTTATTATAGGATATCGGGTACATTCTCTCCGTATTCTAATTTGGCGGAGCTAATTTCTATTCATGATGTACCTTTACATCGTGTAGGCATACACGCACGCATATTGTTCGGCTGATGCGAGTAAGCGCGCGTATATACGAGGGAAAAATCTAGATCCTCTCGAATGAAATTCACGTCACGCCCCGGAGGAAAATCTTGGAAAATAATCATTCACAGTATCCGGCGTATAGCGGCGAGAGTACACACACTTGCGGAGCTCGAAATATTTATCGAATCAATCCCGCCAAATCCCTTTTCCCAAATCAGAATAATACGACTCTCGCCGGTCCTTTTCGAGCACAACGACGGACGTATCCACTTACGCGATCGGCATCCCAACGAGCGCCTCGATCGTCGTCTAGACGGAGGGGATGAAAATAAGAAAACAAAAAAATAAGAGCCGGAGAGCCGTGCGGCCAACGGTCGAATTTTTTCTGCCACACCCAACGCAGCTCTCGCCCCCCGAGGGTGTGCTTACCGCCGGCATCAATCATGCTCGGGAATCGGCCGTATAACGCAAGGTATATATATTGCGAAACGTTATCCGCAGGAGAGAGTCGTATTCGCGCGCGCGCGCACGAGCGAGAGACATTATCGAATGGGACGCGAAAGTATCGCGTGGCCGTCTTGCGCCGGTGAAAATACACGTACGCAAGGAGGAGGAGGGTAAGGGGGGTAGAAACGATTTGTCGGCGATTCCGTTTTATTGGCGTCTACGAATTGGCTCTTATTTGAATTCTCACGGGCGCGGCAGCGGCTAAATCTTTCCACGGACTGCCGAATTATTCCGGCTGAATTTACGCGCGCGACCCTGGTAGTTTATTGGGGCAAAATTATTTTGCCACAATAGACAGCTAGTCGATAATGTCGAGACGCTGCGCTGTAGCTGCTGAATAAATTGATGCCGGCGCGCGTTGCGAGCTTGGAATACCGCAGTTTTATTTTGCTGTGCACGGATTTCGAGGGTAAATGTTGCGGGATTATTTTTCATGATTTAATTATACTTTTAATCAATCTCGGCTGCTGTGAAAAAGTGTAGACAGAGCGTTTTCCAAGCTGACGCCGAATGCAAAACGTTCTTCCACTGAGCTGTCGATAAGCTCTCGTTATCGTAACCACGCAGCACACGGCACGATGCTTAATCGTCGGCACATCTGATTTTCGCGCGAGTTTCGCCCGGGAAATGAAATGACTGTAATGGCGTTTATAACGAGCCAGGTGAGATGTAATAATTGTATCCATTGTTAGCACATGATTGCTCAACGAATTTGTATGCCAAGTCTCCGACGCTATTATACTGCAGTCGAATGAAAAAGTTAATTCAGCCAGCACGCACACGGGTAAACGCTGCGGAAAGCGACGAATGTTATTTGCTCGCAGAGCGTCAATGTGTAATCAACAAAATGCCAAATTTCTCAGTATATATAGAATCGAATATTTCGGCTTTATTCCTCGCGAAAGTAGGTCATCGGTTACAATATTCGTCGTATCGCAGCTAAATTAATTTCCCAAAATTCCAACAAGTGCACGACGAATGACGATTTTAATCCCCATCCCGACCGCGTTTTTCGTTCGCTGACCCGACCCCTCTCGTTTCGTTCCGCGCTAATTGTTTCGCGCGCGCGCGCCCGTTGAAAAAGTTTGATGTCGATTACAAGCCGAAATCCAATCTCCGAACGCGCGATTCATCTTTTTCTATCGACGACGTCTCGCGCACATCGCAGAGACGAGATTACCGCGCTGCACGGCAGCGGCAGCAGCAGCAATCTCATATTTCCGGCGCTTCTGAAAAATCCCTAGCGCCGCGGCGAGTATTCTGTCTAGTCCACGATTTTCCCATTTCTCGGCGCATAACGAAATTGTGCGCCGTGCGGAATAAATCTTCCTTTTGACTGAGCTCGTAATCGTCGCGCGGGATGATTTCGCTCTTTCGCGCTTCGAGTCACCGCAAACAATTTTCCTTATGCCGGCTGAAACAAGCTTGAAAGTTCTGTCTCTCTCTCTCTCTCTCTCGCTCGCGCGCGCGCGCCCGTCAAATACGCTGCATCGATCGAGCCTCGCTGTACTGCAGCAGTACGTGTCATTATATGCACATAAAACCGCCTTCTCGCGTATGTACGTGTGCGCGTAGCGTGTACACATACGGCGAGACTGGCGCAATCGCACGGACGAGTCGCGAATAAAGCCGAAGAGGAAAGAAAGAAGTGGCACACGCGAGTGTGTCGGCGAATGAGAATGGAAGAGTGAGAGAGCGGGATATTTTTAGTCGGTTTAGCGAATGTGCTTGTAAAGAGAGGCTGAACTTTCCGAGTCAGCGATTCCGTCTTACACTAATAGAAGCTTTTTTTTTAAAGTTGCGCGGGCAGTGCTGAATCGTCGTCGGTGCTCCTCGCGTATAGTCGAGGAATCGTATCGCGTCGATCTCGTTAAAAATTACCCCTCGAAATTCGACGAGTGGGCTGAACTAAATTATCCCCGCGATGCGCGAAGTCGGAAGAAAAAGTCAGGGCTTCGTTAGAGGCTCACGTACAATAATAATGACCTTCAGCCACCTCGCGCAGCGGCGGCGCGGCTATCTGACAGCGTAAAAACAAGCTCGGATTCCGCGACTTGATTCCGGCGGCCCAAGGTTTCATTACACAATCCTCCCGCAATAAAAGAAAAAGCTGTTTTAACGATTTTTCTTTATCCCTCGCCGCCTCCTCTTTATCCCCCTCTGCAGCACGCCAGTAGCACAGAGGGACCGGCTCATTCGCTTGCTGAAATTCTCGCGCTGCACTCCCTCGAGAGATTTATCGTATCATTGTTTAGCGACCCTCTCTCGCAGGTGGCCGGCGCCATTGTTACGCCATACACTACACCCTACTGCCATGCGTGCATACAACAGCCGCTCGGACTCACCGTTCCCGCGGAGCTTTCGCCAGTTAGTATATGTGGAAGAGAGAAGAAAAGTGGGACGGAGAGCGGGAGAGCTTTATCATATATTATTATAGTCGCTCGGCGCGGCGATGACGCGTTGGGCGGAAAACTGTAATTAAGTATGGAGAGAGGCGATGCCACTTGTTTAGCTCTCGCCGCCGCTCCTCTCCTTGCGCTTTACATCTGCGCGCTCGCGCCCAAGAGAGAGAGAGAGAGAGAGAGAGAGAGAGAGAGAAAGAGAGAGAGCTACAGAGTCTTAGCCGGGGTTGCTTTCCGAGCGAGCTCCGAGAATTTTAATTAAAGAAAATGTAAGCTCTGCAGAGCCCCTTGCGCGTGCATCGGACTATACTCTACCACTGTTGCCGGCGCTCGACTTCATTCGTCCCCCGTGTTTCGCTAATTAAGGATTCGTCCGCCGCGTCTCGCGAGCGCTTCGTATTAATTAAGTCGTTGTACATGCAAAATTCGAAACCTATAAGTTTTATACATCGCAAGTTTTCCGCGTCCATGGTTCACACGAGACCGAGGGGCTTCTGAAGGGCCAGACTGCCGCGGTAACTCGGTAATTGCATTCCAAGGCAGCTAGAAATTGATCTGAAGTGACAGGAATATGTTCATTATTAGCCAGAGCGCAACTCGAAATGAGCTATTCAGAAGCGGTGGCGCGGAAGCGGCGCTCGTAATCATCCTTTGAACAAAAGCAATATATCTGCTTCTCTCTCGTCGGCCCTCTTGTCTGAGCGGCGCCAAGAACTGCGCTCCGAAACGAGGACACGCACTGCTATAGTGCTCGAGATGCTGCAGCGGGCCTATTCATTGCTACGAGGATCAATTCTATAAGAGAGAGCGCGGACAAAACCGCACTGAGACCTATACGTCAAAGCTGCTACTAACAATAATTAAGATCTACAAGGTAACGGAAACGAAGAATTTATTTGCGCGACGAATCGTAATACGAGCTGTTAACGCATCGACGAGGTCGTTAAATTCGGCTCAGCGTATAGGTGATAGCGGGAGCAAATTAGCCTCGACAGCGCGCGAACAATATAACGTCGCAGTCGAACACGGACGAAGCTCTGCCGTTTCCCGAAGGCTCCATAGAAGGCAGGCGGAGCTCAGTGGAGTGAAGGTGCGAGAGCCCGCGAGTACAATGATTAACTTGTCTCCGGCGTAACGCTTCGCTCCTCTCCACTCCGAATTCCGCATAATGGAGCAGCGCGGCGGCGCCGCATCGCCGCGAGGCTCTCGTAACACGTGCAACACAGCCTATACAGCGACGTTCGCTCGTATACGGGCTATATACACCGGCAGTGCCGCATCGCGTCGCAGCTCATCGATCTCATAATGAAGCTCGACAGTCAGACTCCTCGACAGACAGCAGACGGACAGGCTCGAGCAAGCTTGACTGATGCTCTTCAAACGTTTACCCAGCGCGCGTCTTAGAGCCGTCGATATCCATCCCCAGCCCAGGCGCTAGTCTACTGTTCGGCACATACATATAAGGCACACGTGGAACGAGTCAATACCACACGCTGCAGCACTCGAGGGGACGCCGCCGTCGTCGGCGTCGGAAGCTTGCGGCTTCGACAGCTGCTAGGATGACCAGAGTGACCGGTGTAAATATACCGCGCGTGTCCCGCGCCAGTCGAGAGAGGATGAGCGTACGAAAATACGAGGCTGCACCGGCTGCGTGCACCTGTGCTGCTGCTGCGCCCCCGCAGATTCCTCTGTTTATGCGTCCTGCAGCCAAGCTCCTGGCCCCGGGCAGGCATGACTCAGAGACTCTAGCGGCTGGAGATAAGTGCTCGAGTGAATTTAGGCCGAGTTCGTGCCGAGTTACAGCCTGCGCGAGAGAAGCTCGTCCGTAAAGAAACCGTAAGTTATATGCATATACGTGCGCAGAAACGTCTCGCGCGGTATACGTGCGCACCGGTGGACAGCGGGAGTAGGAGGCGCGCTTGTTTGTGAATAACACGCGGCGTGATTGAGCGGATCTTCGCGAAGTCGCGTGCGATGGTTTACTGGCGCACGCTCTGTATATACACACAGCAGGCCTTACATCTTCAGCAGCGCGGCACAACTTCGCCTGAGTGTGTGCTCACCCACATGCAAATAATCCCCGTGTACATCGGATACTCGTATATACAGCTATAGGTACGCGAAGGTGTAACTTTAAGCACGATCTCCCACGGCTCTGTGTACTGCACTGACGTTGAAATCCGTGTGGGGCGCCCCGCACACACACAAATTCCAGTGATACGGGGTGGAAATCGAGGCAGCGCATATATATATATATATATATGTGTGTGTGTGCGTGCATGTGTACGTGTGCCTCGTTGTTCGTTACACGTGACAGAGTAACGGGCCGATAGCTCGCAGAAGACGAAGGATCTCTCCCCCTGGACGCGTCTCTAATTGGCGGAAAATACGACACGGCGCACAAATTCAGAGCCCGCCGGACTTTCTGCCAGCCTGGTGCTGCCTCCTCACTATATACTCCGAGAAAGATGCACACCGAGCGCGCACAATGGACGCTCCTTCCGGGGCCCATCCGACGACTACGGCGACGACGGCCGAAATATGCAAATTCGCCTGCATCACCGACGCGACGTTCTCTCGCCGGCGGCGGAGATTTCACTCGCTCGCCGCGCCCCTCCCCTGGCTTATCGCCTTCCGCTTTAGGCTCCCCCCCCCCTTTCTCCCTCAGTCCGTAGCTCCTAGTCCGTTTGGAAGAGACGACTGGCCATCCAAGCGAAATGCCTATCCGGTGCGTTTAAGGACAATGCAGTTTATTTGAGCGCGGCTCTATACTCGCCTATATCTCGCATATACAGCTGTGATGGAAGTTCCCAGACACGGCCAATTTCCGCCACGACATAGCTTTCTCCTAGTGACAAACATTAACGTTTATCAATTGTTCCGGGACGTTATACTCCCTCGAATTCGATTCTCGTCGTGTATAATCATGTATCGCACAGCGATTTTTTCGAATTTTTGTAACGAATCCGATGTTCGACGCGCGAAAGGAATATCCTCGCGGAGGGAAAGTGCGGGAACGATGAAAAAAGCGCAATTAAAAGTGTAGAGAGATTTAAACAAGCGAGAGACATATAATGAGCTGGGCCGGAATGAATACTACAGGTGCACACGAGCTCTGCTCGCGTGCTACTACAATAAGCCTGCCCTTGTTACAGGTCACATAACTCGAGGACAGACCAGCTCGCTCCTTTCTATTATGTATATGTATAAACGGATAAATGCGCGAGTGCTTTACGTCTGCATTTAAAGTGTTTGCGGTGCACAGCTTTGTCGAGAGAGATGTATATACAGCTAGCTTACCACCGCTCTTTCTCTGTATACTATATACTGTGCAGCTTGTGTTTGCAAAGCGTCTGCACGCATGACTTTGAGGAAAGCAAAATTTAAAAAATCCATCGCGTTCATTTTTCATAAACTCCTTGGCCGTGTAAAGTCGGAGCTTCTCTTCTGCGTTAGGGTAGCTTTTGGATCTAGCTTTTTCAAGCCGCTTGCGACGGATGATCTCGCCCTCTTCCTTCCGCTTTTCCACGTCGCCAGCGCCCGTCTCCAGCGCGCACAGCCTATACGTAGCTGGACTATCCCGTGAGTGCATAGAGCGTCGCAGTTTGACAGAGACAATTTTACGGCGTCGTATTCTCAAATCCTCTATCTCTCGCGAGAAAGACCCGCGGAGAGATATACCTCCAGCGGCGACTCTCACTCTATGGGCCTTTATCGCGCGCAGGCTGTTTTATGTCATTCTGTCACACTCCACGGCTACGATTTCGCACACAAATTATACCCATTTCGCTAGATCAATCGAACAATTGGCCAAACTATATCTTTTATTCATACATCGGAAGAACGCACATATTTAAACCATCCACGAAATCTCAACCCCAAACACCGCGTAATATGATTCATCCCCAAAGGATGATCCGCCCCCGGCGGGCAACGAAACGCGAAATCTGCTCTCTAAACAATCCAACCCCTCTCGATCACAACGAAGAAAGCGAGAATCTCATCTCTCGGCGCGCAGCCTTCTCGACGACGTAGCCCTGAGCTGAGCCTCCGCGCAATAAGTCAAGCCCAGCGCGCGGATCCTAATACCGGGTCGCTGCTGCTTATCTCGCGGGAATAAATTTCCCGCCCCCCCCCCCCCGCGGACAAACGTTCCACGCGCGCGGGGGTATCGGTCGCGCCGATCGTCGATTACCGGCTTCAGACGCGCTTACCCCGAGGATAGCGCTACTCCTAGCAGCGAATAGCTGTATTGGCCCTCATCGACGGCGATTTATGCGCCCGGCCTCTTTAGGAGTAGCGCGGCCGACACGAGGACGATGACGTCGAGCCGCTTACGATGCTGTGGTCTACGAGCTGAGTGCTGGAAGACTAATAGTCGACGGGGAGTAGGGATGAGAAGAGCTTTCGCGATCCGTCAACTTGTATTATAACGCTTGGTGCTTCGGGATCCGGCGAATGGATTTTCCGGGGCTCCTTTTAAAATTGATGCGTAATACAACCCGCTGACGTTCGTCAAGAGAGATCTCAAGGTTCTCTTGTAAGCGAAACCAAGTAGATAAATCTGAGTGTGGCGAGACACGGGCAGAAATGGTCAATTATTCATTCGGCGCGGCCGATAAATATTATTCCAGCTTTGATCTTGAAACAAGTTAATAGCTCACGCGCCGGCGTCGGAAAGTGCATACAAACGAATGTCTTAGTTAGTTAACATTATCTTGGGCTGAAACAACATGAGGCTGCGTTGGTTCATCTTAGCGCGGCGATACTGTGTTTCTCAAGTGCTAATTTCGATATAAGCGCATCGCGAGCTGAAGGCTGGAAAGTTTTGACTCCGGGCGGCGCCGTTCAGAAAGTTTGCGCGAAGACTAAACCATTATAATACATCAAGCTACGTACTCCAAGTTTAAGATCACCTCTTCAATATACACATTATTATAGGTACGTTGTTACCGAGAGAATAACTGCGCTGTACATTTTCGTTAACAATGCACGAGTCATTAACGAACTTGTAATTAAAGCTTAATAGAATTCGTCAAAAAGTCATCAGTGACGTTTCGAAACAAAAGTCACGTTCCGGAGGAAATGGAGATGGGCGATTTTGCAATCATTGTTCCATTAGTATATATAACAAATACCGGAGAAGCCATATTCGCGATGGTTATTAACAATTTATGAATCCGCTGATGATTATCATCAACAAAGAGAGGATAGGAGAATAAATTCACAACAATATTATCGAGCGCGTGATATATAACGTAGCTTATACAAAACAGCTAAAATACATCACGCAGATTAAGCGAGGATGAGAATGAAAATACAGGCAAATCGAGCATTACACTCAATCCTCCCCGGCGAACGCGCAGCGGATTGTAAAATAGCGATGAGGTATACACGCCGCGCGATTATGATTTCAAAAAGCGCCGCGAAAATTCTGCCGGGGCGCGTCGACTTTTATAGCGGAATTATAAAAATAAATTACAGTCCGAAAGGGATGAGAGGAAGAGAGACTCCATGGCTCATAAATAAAGTTTCGCGGAGTGAGTGACTTACACTATCGGTGTGTGTATTCGGAGCGTCGAGATTTATTACCGCTTCCTCATTTTTATCGTCCTCCTTAAATTCTGAACTTTCAAGAAAAATTTTTCCCCGAAAATATAACTCGACGTGCGAGCGCGCGGCCATCGTTCATCCATAAGCTCGCCGTACTATACAGCGAGGCGCAACGTACGGCATCTCCGACGTATAAAACCGCACGCGTTATATGGCGGCCGCAACAGTTCAATGAGACATCCACGCGAAGATCGATTCCCCGATGGAATATATCCAGTATACCCGCTGCAATAGCGATGGGCTTAAAAATAGCGGACGGATAAAAGCACAAAGCCATACACAGAGAGAAAGCGTCATGGGTATGGCAGAGCAGATTAAGGACTCGCGCGCGAGGGAGCTGGCCGAGCGAGCGAGCTGCGCAGGACTGATTGGACTGTCAGCGGATTGTCGCTGGCCGACGCGCTGCGGGACAGTGACAAAACTCGTCTTTCGAAAATCCGATTTGTCACTCGGCCGCATGCGCGCAATTGTTACGCGCGCTAGCTGCCGGCCAATCACCTTAATGATAATTTACGAGGAGCGACGCAGGCGCGCTTTGCTAGCCCGGATGAATTTGTTAGAACCGTGCGCTCATGAGGCTGCTGTTCTGATACACGTATAGTCGGCCGAATTTCGTTGTGACTCTTTCCGCGCGGGGGCGAATTACGGGAGCTAGCGCTCGCGGCCGACGAACGAGAAACGAGCCGTGAAATATTTATCGCGCGCAGCCTAATTTTTGTGATTTCCCGCTGACATACCTGTGCGCGACTGAATTGGGCGAATCGATAACATTTTTTCGCCCTCGGAAGTGACCTTTTCACGGCTCGCTGTATTTTCTGATTGGAACGGCTCGACTGCATTGAGTACAATGCACGCGGGGTTGTACATCGCTGTTCATCGGAAGATTCTACCCCAGACTCTTTCTAAGCAACGACGGCGCGAGTTGAACCTTTGAATTATTTGTTTGCTCGGAGAATCGTCGGAGCGTTGACTGGCTTTTCGTTGCACCGCGCGATGAGTATACGTTTCGCAACGAAAGCCGAAATTTCAAACTCGCAAACTTGCGCGCGAGAGAGGGTAGACTAACGATGCAGAGGCGCACAAACGCGCGGACCAAAGTATAGCACCTTCGACGACTCGTGACGCAAAGTAGGAAAACATGTTTCTCCAATTTGCCCGAAAACGACATGTATTTGCGCTGGCATCAGCGTACAGCGAACACTTCGTCAAAATACTCCCAAGTTCGCAGTGCGAAACTTTCCTCGCTAACTGATACTCCTTCCGCGGGCGAATCCTCCTACTTCGTGCTTCGCTCGTAAAAGTCGTCGCAGCGTCGCGGAATCTTTTTTCATTTCCCTCGCGTACCTCGCGCGCCCTTATGGCCTCTCCCTTTCGCGCGCGCACTGCACGTACGCGCGCAGAACTTTGCTCGTCTTCCCGCTGTACAAAGCTCCTTCTTCGAGAGCCCCGCGCGCCAGAGGCGACCCCGATTTTTTCTCCGCGCTCGCGCGCGTTGCTGCTGCTGCTGTACAGGCGCAATAGTTAAGAATAATTTCGCAGCGCGAGCGTGCGTCAGAAGTAAAAATTCCTTCGGCAAAGTGACTGGCGGCACGTCTCGCTCTTCTTCTCGCACAGCTAGTGCTGCTTCTAATTCTTCGCCTCTTCCTCTGAGTGAGGGAGAGAGAGAGAGAAACGTAGTTCGCCGAGTGTGTCGCGCGCGTGCACATCTTACCCAATCGTAAAGTGAAAAGTTGAGGGGAAAGAGAAGGCGTACAGCCACTCGGCTGGAGGAAATGAGCGAGAGAGAGAAAGCGCGGTGGTGGCACACATAGATATAATACGTAAGTGCGCGCCGCTTGGGGTATTGTTAGTTAACGAGGTAAGTCGACACGTTCGAAGATAATGGAGTTCGTGCCCCGCACGAGTAAGTCACGTGCAAAAACTTTGGTTAGGTGGCGCTGCTCGCGAGCGCGAAGAGTTTACCGTCGTGGCCGGTATTAACATCGGAAGGCTCTCTCTCTCTCTCTCTCTCTCTCTCTCTCTCGCTCTCTCCCAGCTATTTCACGACGAGAGAGAGAGGGAGGCCGTCGACGTGAAACGAACGGCTCTACCGTACACCCCAAGCTGGGGAGACCGCGAGCGCCACGCATGCACGCGCGCCTCTTTTGCAAATAAGATTTCTTATCTGTACGTACTCGTGACCTTACAGCGCGTGCGGGCTTTTAATTACCGTGAAGTGACGCGCAAGAGTGAATCGGCGATGAAGCGGTTGCTTTTCTTTTCGCGCGCGAAATGCAAACTTTTATAGGTATATGTATGTTCGTCGCTCAATCTTTCACAAGAGCAGCGCAGCGAACGATGAACGATTGCGTTTCGTATTAGCTGTGTAAAGCTCGGCTCGTCAACTTCCGTCAACTCGAGAAAGTTCCACATTCAGGCCTCGCGCATGTATACAAACTCTCTCTCTCTCTCTCTCTCTCTCTCTCTCTCTCTCTCTCTCTCTCTCTCTCTCTCTCTCTCTCTCTCTCTCTCTCTGGTACATATAATACGTACAAAGATGAGTTGTTTACTTGTCGCGGCTGCGGGGCTTGGGGCTCTTGAAAAAGTTATATTACACGAGGAGTTTAATTAACTTCGCCGTCTGGCTCGTGCGTCGTGGGCATTTGTGCTTTATCGCGGATGTCATTGTTCTCTTGATTTTCAGCTCTGTTTGACGCAGCCACTTTGTTTAGTGCAGCTCGAAGCAGCTCTCCCCGGCTTTTTATGTACGAAACGGCCGCATAAGACGGCATTTTTCGTGCGGACTCGTGTGCGAGCGCTCGTAAAGTAACCAATTAAAGAAGGAATTTTTGTGTGACGAGGCGCTGCTGCTGATGTGTATATGTATACCGTTGCACGACGCATCGATCGCGCTCGCTTTTTGCCGCAGAGCTATCGCCGGTGCTCTTTTATGGGAGTTGCGTCTTGTGTGTGTACACTTTTTTTCTCTCTGCCCGCGCGTACCGTCGAAGGAACTCTATTGGATTGGCCTAATTTTCAGGGTTTCGAACTTTGTTTCTGTCGTTGAATATTTCTAAAATACCGATGTATATTATGTGCGAAAAAATCAACATCCGCAAATCAAATAGAACACGCTTCACGAGCGGCAGCAGTGTTTGTCGCCGAATGCACACTCGTCGGAGTAGCGCACAGACTGCTTTATAGTGTTTGAGTATCCGTTCACGCGTGACCCGGTAGCAGCAGCAGCAATAGAAACGACGCACCGCATGGCGCAAGATCACGGGGAACCTCGTGAACCGACAATTTACGGTGCATTTGCATGAGCCTAATATTTTACGGCCTCTAGCCGAGCAGATCTTCGCTTTATCGAGGAAAGGCCGCGCGTTCGCGCACAGACTAGAGCAGTGCAGGGAAAAAAGGAGTTTGCAATAGGGGTCGGAAAACACTTTTATGGTTTTCGGATTTCGCGCACGCCTTGCTCCCCTTTAAAAATCGTTCGCCGAGGATGGTGCACCAGCACACGTAAATATAAATTTCGACGATTTGTTTGCATCGCCAAACTTTGGTATAGCAGAACTACGCGAACTGCTGTTTCGCTTCGCTGCGGCAACTTTGTTGTTTTACATTATTTTAAAGTTTGAGCCATTATCATTTTACAATGCCGCGCCACGCGCGTACGCATTCGTCTCTCTCTCTCTCTCTCTCTCTCTCTCTCTCTCTCTCTCTCTCTCTCTCTCTCTCTTTCTCTTGAGGAGCGCGTGCGGAAAAGTAAACGAAAATCTTTATCTCCGCGCGATTTCGCGAGAGCCAAACATTTTGACAATCTCAACTGTTTTTTTCTACAAACTTCTGGCACCGCAGCAGCAGCAGCAGCAGTGACTTGGTGCGGCCGTGACAAAGTAAACAAAAAGTCAAGTTGAAAAAAAGAGACAAACCAGAGACGCGCCGCCGCAAGAGAGAGAGAGAGAGAGAGAGAGAGAGAGAGAAAGAGAGAGAGAGAGAGCAGGCGAGACTGCTGGGTGTGAGAGCGCCATGCGCTTCGTCTTGTTCGCCGGTGGCATCCATCCTCGCCCCCCTAAACGTCCGCGGGGCCTAGGAGAGAGAGCGCGAGTTGAAACACACCGGCAGCATCGTCTTTCTCCCCCCCCGCGCGCGCGTGTGTGGGAGAGCAGCGCGAGTTTCGGTATTTTCGCTCGGCGCGACTTACCCAAAATGATTTACGCCAGCGTCGAACGTCGAACAATGCGTCCGGATAATCGAATTCAAACAAAGGAGGATAAAGGGAAGAGCAGAGAGAAGCGAGGAGGATGAGAAGGTATAGAATTTTATTGGTGCGCACCGACCGCAACAACGGCCCACTAATCCCTTTGCCGAGAGCTCTGCTCTCTCGCTGCCACGTCGCAGTATAGTTTGTATACCGCGGCTCCTGTGTTATTACTGTGTTGTACTAGCTACTTTTATACTGCTTCAAATATTCAATTTCGGATCTACAGCATTAGAGTGAAATATTCGGATTCGCGGTGATAACGATGCACACCGAATTACTTGTTAATCGAGAATTCAATATACAGCGCGAAAACCTTTGCAGCGTCGAATTATTAGCGTAATCGAATGAAGAGTCAAAAATTTAAACAAAATGTTGTATTGCACGAAACAGCTCCGCTAATGAGCCATTCCAGATTCATCATTTTAAATTGGTTCCCACTTTGGTGCACAGTCGTCTCTCTCTCTCTCTCTCTCTCTCTCTCTCTCTCTCTCTCTCTCTCTCTCTCTCTCTCTCTTACTTATGGAATTTCTAAAACCCGGGGCGCACCGAGAAAAGTGAAGCACGCGCAATACAGTCCAGAGTACGGCGTCGAGGAGAAAAGCTAATTAAGCGACAAAACAGGCGTTCTCAAGATTGAAGTTATAAAATTAATGAATTCTTAATGCAGAATGCAAAACATGTTGGCGGTTGTGTAGCGCCACTGCTGCCACCGCCGCCGCGGCTCCGCGAGACTTGCTTCAAAGTTAAAACAATAAACCCGCCGTGCGCGCGAATGCAGATATCCAAAGGCCATGTACTCGGCTGGAAGCGGCGCTGCTACTGGTCCCGACTCTCCAAATTTATTTTTAGACGCCGCTACCTCTGCCGCGCGGCAGCCACTGACATGGAAAACACTCCGACGAGATGGAAAGCTAGAGATTGAGAGAGAGCGAGAGAAGTTGCAAGAATACGAAACTGGTCTCTATTACGCGAAAATACTGAGTGGAAGTCATAGGAAAATTGGAGAGTTAGAGAGGAATGGAATTTCGCTGGAAGAATGTGAGAGTCGAGTCAATGGCAGTAGTGCA
This sequence comes from Nasonia vitripennis, assembly GCF_009193385.2. NCBI lineage: Eukaryota > Metazoa > Arthropoda > Insecta > Hymenoptera > Pteromalidae > Nasonia > Nasonia vitripennis. The sequence goes on along the minus strand of NC_045760.1, from coordinate 12,035,816 downwards.
CTGCTGTACATTTCGCGGAATAAATAAGGCGAAACTGCAGCGCGAACGGAGTCAACGCACTGCGCGTCGCTGCTTATGCTGCTGCTGTGGACTCTCGCTCCACTTTTTTTTGGTCGGTTTGTAAGGAGCTTGGAGATTCTCGGTTATGCGAACATTGCGTGCGCGTTAAGCTCATCGCTGAAATTCTAGCTGATGTACATGAACCGCTGTGGCTTTGGGGTTTTCAATTTTTCATTTCTGTACTTCCGTGACGAGTTAGTTTTCCCTATATAAAAAAGTCATGACCGGATGAAGTGAAGCCAAGAATGCGTAAATATGATTGGCTCATGTAGTGCGCATGCGTCAAAAGTATCGTTAGAATTTTTTGATTTGTTTTTGATTTCTAAAATTGATTCTAATATTAAAAATGTAATATAATACTATAATACATATCAAATTATAATTTGTGTATTTATAATATTCTAGAGACATTCTACTCTCGAGACATAACCTTAAAATTTTAAAAGGAAGTTAGCGACGAAACCGCGGCAATTTTGAAATTTATATGAGCGCGAAATGAATCATATATTGTAAAGTTTGATATATTTCCGTGATAGAAAACAAATATTAAAAATATCAATCAAGCACTGCGCCAAGTCTAGTAATTTAAAAAATAGGAGTTAATACGTTTGAGCTTGCGCTCGTACGGGAGGAAAAGTACACTCTGCCTTTTTGATAACTCCTTTAATACTCGCTTTTCAAAACCAGGTAACCGAAAAGGTTTGATGGCGTACTGCATTTTTCCTTCCGCTAAAATGACGTCGAAACACTCTCCCGGTCTTAAGCTTTCATTATTAAGTAGGGCGGAGAGCCTGTATCATGAAATTCGACAAATGGCACGCACGCACTGCTAGCTGTCTAAAAAAAGAATAACAATCGGTCGCGAGCGATGCATCGTACACCACTCACTATATAACTCACACACATCACGTTTGTTACTCCCGTCGTCTGGAGAGCCTTTCAATTATAGCGATTAGAACTCACTCGAGTGATAGTGCTTGCTCTTACAAACATCTGAATGAAATACTTCTATTCGGGTTAGGAGCGGAAGGATAATGTGTGTGTGTGTAGTTTGGCTTAAACTTGGAGTCCGTGTATATATAATTTATTTAGGTACATAATAAGTCTCGATACAAGTTTACAAAGTTGTATTCGCAGTGTCGCCTTTAATCTAGGTTATCTCTCTACTACTCTTGACGAGAGCTGCGAACGAAGTGTCGGTCCGTTAGAATTTTCCGCCGAGCTGGGCCCTGCTCTTCCCCCTCTACAGGGTCGTTTCTCCCTCCTTGTCCTGCTTGGAGGACTGCGCGGGGGTGGTCGTAGCTTCGTGCTAAGAATCTCGTTGCTCGACCCCCCTTCTCGCTCCCTAGTCAACGCCGCCCTCTCTATGACCTCCGGACACCACCGGAGCAACGACACGCCATCTTCGAACTCGCGCCCTATCGCGACGCCATCAGGTGACCTACATTTGGCACTGGGAGCCTTTGCTCCCTCGTGAGGTCTAAAGCCTCGTCGGACTCCCGAGCGTTAGGCGGACCTGCATTGAGCACCGGGAGCTTAGCTCCCTCGTGAGGTCAACAAGCCTCGTGGAGTTGCCGACGAGCTGTTCAGCGCCGCATCCGCGAGTCGATCGACTTGCGTCCGTGCAATGTGAGAGGACGCGTTCCGGGGAGAACAGGCTCCTACCTCAGCATTGAAATCTGCGGGCCGACTTACGGTTTATTCATGCATACATCCATACATGCACGCATAGCCCACACATCCTACGCTTACAGAATTTGCGTAGGTCCTATACGCTGGCGCGCTACACGTAACATACCTCGTGTAGCACACAAATCTACCACGCAAACCCGCACATCGCATATCGCACTTTTGAGCTAAGCTCATCGCCATTTTCGGGGAAACCTGTTTTCTGGAAAGCCGTTTCAATCTGTTAATACCGTCGTCGTGCGTTGCCGCACGTTCGCATCGAGCGATTTTACTAGCTATCATCCAAGCGGTGCCGACCAAAAACCCCAGCGCTGTCTGCGCCGTTTACGCACCGTGCTTTCCGAGCGGCTTTTCTTTCGGGACGCGCTTTATGACCGGTCCCTTTTCAGTTGCGGGTCTCTGGGTTTTTCCTGGCCCGGACCTTCCGTACGGCCGGCCATTAGCGCATCTCGCCCCGTCGGACAGCCACACTTAGCGTCACACGCCTCGATCGCCGTGTAGCCCTTGGCCCTCATAAAGGCCCCCTTTTTAACCCGGAACATCTTGGCCCTCATAAAGGCCCCCTTTTTAACCCGGAACATCTTGGCCCTCATAAAAGTCCGTTTTTAACTCGGAACAACTTCAAGGAAATCACTGGGGAGGCTAGCTGTCAGTGATCGAATTTTCTGTTACCGTCCAGGCCGTAAATTGATTTCCAATTTTCCTAGTCGTCATCGTCGTCGTCGTCGGCAATAAGAGCATTGCACATATAGAGCTCCTCTGCATCAGAGATCGGAGCGCGAGAAACTCCATCGAATGCCCGCTGACCCGTGAAAATGCGAATGTGCAGCGGCTTCGACAAGTACAGCGCGATGTCACATATAGCGCGAGCGCGTGTCTCTCCTACCCTACTCTCGCTCTCTCGGTATGCGCATGAATATATATCTGGAAGCTCGACGCTGCAGTAGCATAGCATCAGCTCTTCCTTCTGGCTCCATCTTTTCCGCGAGCACACCGTCGTTTCTTTCTCTCTTTCTCTCCCTCTCTCCCTCTCTCTCTCTCTCTCTCTCTCTCTCTCTCTCTCTCTCCCTCTCTCTTTTATTCGCTCTTTTTTGAAACCCTCCCATGCACACTGCAGCGCCAGCCGCCTTTTCAGGCTTTTTACGCCTTGATGCCAGCTCCCGCGCACGGCTTTTCGGATCTTTCTCTTCCTCGTTTCGCGTACGCCGCTACACGAGGAGAATGCGTACAGCGCAGTAACTTCTTTTCGCTCGTAGAAGAAAGTCACTACATTGCACACACGGTATACACTGCGCTGCGCGACTCTCGGACTGTGTGGTTAAAAATAATGTTGTCCTTTTTGACGACGCGTATAATACTGCTGCAAGGAAAAGGACTCTCCGTTGGAGCTGAACCTTCGCTCGGAGCTTTCTGTTATTTTTTATTTCAACGGCGGGATTTCCAGCTTGGTTCCCAAAGACCGACGCTAGAAAAATACTATTTCACGCTAAGCTTTTTCCATCATTGCGCGCACGAAAGAGACTCCAGTTCTGATTTTCAATGTTGGCTGTACCATTAATTACCCCCGGAGCTTTGAGATCGTATGGCTAGCAAATACGGAAGAAACGCACAGCCCAAAGCCAGATAGAGTAATTATTCAAGGCGCAAAGAAAGCTGTAGATACATAGCAGAGCAAAGAAAGAAGCACCAGAAGGAGGAAAAGCGAAACACGCGGTTCTCGCGGATGATGCGAAAAAAGGGGATACGTAAGAACGAATAAAAAAGTTCATGTGTGTATGTTGTGGGGGAGAGAATTAACGAACCTGTACGTCCGCTATGACGAGATGGAGCCGCGGTGATGCACACACGGAGTGCCAGCGGCAAAAGGAAAGCTCGCGGGGAAAATCCGCGGCTGCAGCTGCAATCACAGAAGTAAAAAAAGGAATTGCGAAAGCGGACGTGGTAGTTTGTTACGAGTACGCGATGCACATTATCATTTTTCTAGCGCCTATGATTCATCCGCCTCGTCTATACGCTCTCGCTTCCCATTTCCCGTCCGTCGACGTCGGCGACGACGGTATTCCATTTCGAAGCGTTCTTAGCTCATCGAACACGGCTCCCAGCAGGTTCATCCCGATTCCATTCACGTGTGCAACGGAGCCAGCAAATTTGTGCCCTCGACTGTAGAGCAGCAGCAGCCAATGACGAATCAAATCACTCGAGTCGAGCTTTGTCGTATAATGCTCGCGATAAACGTGCCGCGTAACGAGAGACAAAAAGGGGAATGAGCAAGTCTCGAAGCTCCTTTCTCCTCCGCGCGAGACAAAAGAATGAAAAACGAGGGTATAAAGAAAGGGCCGCTCGCGCGCGCGCTGTGCCAGGAAAAAGCGAGCCTCACTACTGGAATTGTTCGCCCAACTTAAACTAAACAATTCTCCTGTAGCGAAGGAAAATTTAGGTGATCCAAGTAACAGAGAGAGAAGTTTTGCGAAAGTTTCGGAATTGTTTTTATACCCGTTACAGCGGAGCTTGTTGGACGTTAAAGTTAGATGGAGCAGTTGCCGGCCAATTTGTGTAATGCGACGGAGAGATTCTTTTCGAGTTTGCCCGACTGATGTAACCTGTTGATACGGGCTTCTCTAATGGATTACGCAAAACGTCCGATCCGCCTCGCGGCCTCAAGATTCTATTACGCGGCTACAAACAGCTCGAAAACAAAAAAGAGGCCGCATACCGAGAATAAGTAAAGCCCCTGCAAGATCTAGCGCGCGCTGAAAATTCATCGAGCGACATACACACACACAAGCTCCTTGTGAATTCTCCGCAGCACCTCAGGGCGTATCGCGCGCATTTTCCCTTTTACGTGGTCTAACCGAGCCTCTCTCTCTCTCTCTCTCTCTCTCTCTCTCTCTCTCTCTCTCTCTCTCTCTCACACACACACACTCTTCGCCAGAAACATTTTTCGCTGCGCATAAACTATTGACTGCTTGGCTGCAGCAACCACCGGCTGCCACGGCGGCTGCGTACGTGCGCGTGATACGCGAAAGCCCTCGTGAATTTTGTACGGCTCCACTCTTCTGCGGCAGCGACTTTAAGACGTACGCCTGCCACGCGCGCTATTATTTAACTATTATCCCGCAGGGCGCTTCGTCTTTCCCGCGGCTTTACTGCGCAAGCCAGCCCATTGTTCGGTCACACGTGCTTCGCTTATAGTCGACCGGTTGACGGCAGCGAGAGAAACAGCCGAGAGCCGAGCTCGTGAGCTTTCATCCGTTCGCGTTCCTTTTCAGCATTGAGCAGCAGCCCGCTCGTTTCCTAATACACTTTTTTGCCGCGGGAGTTTATTAACTAACAACGAATCGGGGATAAATCACGAGCACCTGCACCGTAGTTTTTGTTACTCTCGAAATCGCCGAGCTTCTAATCGTGTAACATACACGCGCGTGCAATAATGATCCGGGGAAAGAGGAGCATTAACATAAATCACGATGATTCAATAAGGAAATTTCGCCCCCTCTGCACACGCAGTAGCAGCCACTCTGCGTGTAGCTATATTGGATTTCTTCGAGTATAAGTACACACCTGACCCTTATTTATATCTCCCCCTCCCCAGAGAGAACTATCAGCACAATACATCGGCAACTTTTTTTATTTTCGACGAAATTGCGTACGAGATGAGGCACGGACCCGCGCGCGCACACACAATTGTACGTAGCTGCCTCATCGGAGACTGCGTCGCGACTTTCTGGCGCCGTCGAGCAGACTTACGACTCGATCGATCAGCGAAATCTTAGAAATAGCCCTTCTTCCTCTCTCGTCCTCTCTCCGCCGAGGCAAAGAGCAGGAGTATACGAGACGCACGAGTCACCGCGCGGCGTCGACCTCACCCTACGACGGGAGAAACTGTGTACGCGTCTTTTTCGCCGAAGAAAAGATTTTATGGGCATGATTAATTCGAACCGGATGACGACGCCAATTGCGCCGAGAGGGTTAATGCTGATTAATTTCGCGTCCTCCTGATTTCTCGTTGTCCTTGTACAATTAATGTATGACTTTTTACAAACAGCTTTCTATATTTATTTATTTATTTATTATATGATGACTATTTCTTTTTGTTTCAGGTGAGTTACGGATACCGGCGCTTAGTCGATCTTCTACTCTACGTAAGTCACGCAAGGTCATCGCAAGCATTACTTCGCATACTCTTTTCAATATTGATCGCAGAAGCACAAACCGCGGACGTGGATTGAATATAAGCGCGCGCGGATCCTGTCTCTATAATGACAGATTATAGAATTCGAAGCCGCTTTGTGAAACTATCGCGGAGCAGAGGCTTGTTTTTAAAACACTAATGAGGACGAAGCCCATGGTTTATTAGCGAGGAGAACGGTTAACGGAAAGGCGATAAGGAGAGAATAAAAGTTACCGCGGAAGGTGTCTTGCATTGCGCAAGGAAATTAATTTCGGCCATCGTAGCAAGTTATTCCGCTTTGAATGTTATAGAGAATCTCGGGGATTTCCGCGGAAAGAGAAGCTTTTGTCAGAGCGCGACAAATTCCGACTCTGGATAAATCAGTGACGACACCAAAGACAGCTAGCTATCCGTTATTAGATTACAAAAGGAACTGAGCGAATCTTTAGTCTATACTAATCGTAAACTATGATTGATGTTGTGAACACGTATAGGGAATTAGATTTGAAAACGTCGGCGGAAATCGACAGAAATGAAAATAAATCCGCGTACGCGAATAAAGAACGAGAGTACACGTCAAAGCCTGCGTCAGCGTGCTTTAACCAATGCGATTTTCATGCTATACAAGCTGCAGCCTCGAAATCTCCAATGCAGTCGACTGCAACAACAGTTCGTGACATTTAGTCACGCGTACAATTTGCATTTCAACTCGATATTCTGTTCATCGGATGCCGTCGATAGCGAAGGGGCAGGTTAAAATGCAACGCTGCCTTACCGAACGAAAGCGCGTTGTTGTACCTATGTAGAGCAAGAGGGAGCAAGAGGCTTTATAGCACACGCCGAGTGAGGGAGGGAGAGAAAGAGGAGCGGGCTTAAAATGCAATTAAGTCCGCGTCGATGGCTTATATTCAAGCTGCGGGACAATTTATACTTTTACAACGGTAGGACTACACGAAAGCTCGAGTGCTTTTATTTCCGAAGAGCCGATATTTTTCCGCTTCGCGGGAGTTGATAGTTCCGATTTGAATAAATATAGCCGACTTAAACACAAGCCATTACCAATGCGAATGCGGAATTCCACGCGCGCGCACGGCAGCAGCAACCGACTGTTTCTCTCCTTGGCTCTCATTCTTTTTCTCTGACTCTCTCTTTCTCTCTCGATCTCACGACTCGCCTGTAATTTTATTTTCTCCGTTTTGCCCGGGAGCATCGTCGGATTCTTATCGGAAATTTGTACGGGAGCGACTCGGCAAATTTCTCTCTTCTCCGCCGCCCCAGCTCCACTGCTATATATTCTTGGCCATTCTTCTCGCTCCCGCTCAAAGCGTCTTTATCTCTCTGCAGCTTCTTCTTCGGCCGGCCTCCTCCCGCTCGCGTGACTCCCATAGCTTTTCCTCTCTCGCGCCAGGGCAGGAGCCAACGAGCTGGACCCTTCCTCCTCTATACTGCTTTCTCTCTCTCTCTCTCTCTCTCTCTCTCTCTCTCTCTCTCTCTTTGCCACTCGTCTTTTTCTTCGCCTTCCGCTCTCATTGTATCCTCATATTGTTGTAGCGGCTCGTTTTCTTCCTTTCTCTCTCTCTCCCTCTCACTCGCCGGGTCTCTCCACTGCAGCCAGAGCGGTGGACCTCGATGCCAGCTTTTCCCTTCTCTTCCGTGGAGGAGAGAGCGAGCGGATATGGAAATGGGAAATGCGCGCGCGCCTGCTCTCTTCCTAGCGTGCGTAGCTACACCCTCGTTCTCTGCTTTTGTTCGCGTCTTCGGGGAATAGGCAATGCATATTTTATGATCTTACAGTTTCTCGTTCCCTCTCGCTCTTTCTCTCTCTTCCTCGTCCCTCCACCTCCAGCCTCACGGGGGTGAAGATTCTCACGCAGCGCAGCAGCTACGGAGTGAGATTTTTCAGTGATTCACGAAAGTCACGTAGCCGTGTGCGCGCATGTATATATATGCCGCGAAGGGAGAGAGAGAGAGAGAGAGAGAGAGAGAGAGAGAGAGAGAGAGAGAGAGAGAGAGAGAGAGAGTGAGTGAATCCTGCGTCGGACTTAGTGGCACTGGTTATTTCACCTTTTTCTCCTTCCTCTGGCCTGTTTCTGTGGCTATGCGAACGCATAAGTGTACCTCTTTCTCTCTCCCGACCGCACTTGCCACGGTGGCTCGAGTTGTTCCAGTTCCACTTCTCGCTTCTATACGATTCCGATGCGTGGTGGAAGTTTCATAACTTTAAATGAATCCAGAACATTTTCACGGGATGCGATTTCCTCGTGGTATAGTGTAGGTTAGATGGCCGGATTCGATGGTGGAACGCAGCTTCCAATCATTTTTTTACGGCTGCACTTTCTTTCCGCACAAAGTACTTACACGAGAAACATACAGAAATGCACTTATAAAGGTCTATGACAGACAAGATGGTCCTTGAAAATGCAGCGCGTTCAGTAGTGAAAGTCCGACTGGGTCGGGCGCATGCATCATCGTGCAAATATTCGACACGAAATTGAATTGGGCTCGCGTCACCAATGCGGAGTCAATCAATTATACGAAAAATTCTGAGCGAGCTGAGTTTGCACAGTCGAACGTAAAGTCAAAGTCAATAATGGTATTGAAAAGTTCGCTGTCGGTGCAGGTCACTCGAGCTGTATTTCTCCATTGAATTCGCTACGGAAACTTATCAAGTGCTCGCGAATACTTTTCCAAAGCTAACTTCTCCAAAATGCGACGAAACTCGTGATAGCTGCGGAAAAAGACCAGTATTTAGCGGGAGATCGCCTAGTACGTAGTTTCCGTCGACGACGGAATTCGTTCGCACCGATCCGACTTCCTTAAGTACTGTTCTGAATCTTTTTAAAGTTCCAGTCTCTCGCATCTCGATCCTCTTGAATGTACAGCCGAAATACTACTAGCATTCGTTCTATTCTCAAAGGGCTGGAGCGACGTGTCTCGCGCAAGTAGCCAAAGGAGAAAAACACTCCTGGGAATGAAAAAGTTTCTTTCTGAGCGGCTTTCATATCTTTATACGTAATACACCACGGGCCATCGGCAGTGCCTGAAAAGTCAGCATCCCTTCCTTTTATTAAAGAGACGAATGCACGTAATGCTTTGGGTTAAGCACGTCGTTGGGTATCGTCAGCCTTCGAGGGTTAAAGTTGCACGAGAGATACTTATTCGAATCAATTTCATTCGATCGATAACTTTTTACTCAACTCGTCTGTTGATGCCTTTAGTCGAAGTTGTATATAGGCGCTATAGCCTATATCGGCGTAGGTGCAATTCCAGGGGAGAAAAATAAAAGCAGCATGCCGCGGTGGAAACGTGTCGCGCGCAAACGAACGGCGCAAAACGAGAAGAAAAAGCTCGCGGAACAATGAAGCTTTATGTATCAGTTGAAGCACCGTGCGAGCGAGCGTGCGGGCGCCATATCCAGGTAAACAAGGCAATACTCACGCTCCACCTGGCAGCCGCTGTGTACAGACTGGCAGCGGCACCGGTAGCGTCATACAGCCAAAGTTGCCGGCTTAACTTTTGCCAGGCGAGGCGGCGCGCGATGCATCGTAATTAAGTCACGAGTCGGGCGTATTTCGCTCCGACTAAAACACGGCCAACCGCTTTCAAAGGGTGGCCTGCAACTGTTCTCCACCCCCTAGCCGGCATTGTCTCGAAATTCGAAGCGCGTTATTCAAGCCGAGCCATAATCCCCTCCGTTAAAGAATCGCGTTGCACGTCGAATGAGCGTTTCCGAACGGGGCTGTTGCTAGGTTAAATATTAAAGCTTTGTTGCTCCGCACGAGACAATCTGTCGGAGTGGAGGATGCTGCGGATGAAATTAGCCTTTCTCTATACGAGGTACCGCCACGCTATACTATAATATGTGCGCCGTCTAGTTTGCAGCCAGCTAAGATTGCGAGAAAGCGCGCGCTCCGACGCGGGCTGATTGATTAAAAGCGTGCGCCGTACACTGCATTGGAAATTGCAGGGCTGATGATTACGATGGAGCTCGCTATGCGAGTTTTGGGTTGGAATAAGTATAAGCAAGCTATTCCTGAACGAGGCTTGTATCTGAATATCTAAAGGAGGAAATTTAATTCTCCAAAATTCGATTAATTTCTCGTGCCTTCTTTGGTTTTAAAGCGTAATGTACTTTTATTGCCTTTTCTAATCGAATATAGGATTTTGAGTGCTTTTGATATTGTATGGCTGATATCTATATAATGAGAAACTCGGTACTCTTTCAATCTGCCGCAATTCTATTATCCTGCGCTCGAAATACATTCAAACTTTATTTTGCGATTTTCTGGTATTGGATTCTGACATTCTCGCTAATAATAAAAGAATTCATAAAAAACATTACATTAACCAAATAATTCGACTCCTATAAGACGGTAGTCTAAATAAAAGGATCGATCGTACAATTATTCATACACGGAGAGAAATGTATCAGTAAAAATTAATATACTGTATACTAATCGAGGCACAAACTCAGACCTATGCAGAAAATTTAGTATGTTTGTGTGAAAATTTACTATACATTTATCAAAAATGGCTATACCAGTATAGTAAAAATTGCACTTCGCTCTGACTCGCTGTGTTCCGTCGGTAAAAAATTATCGACAGAGCTCAAAAATTCATCCTAAATTAACCTAACGACAGAAATTCGCCTGTTCACTTACTGCCGCTAGGGGGTGTCTCGTAAACTCCACTCGCAAGTGACGAAAAACTGTTCGGTTAGTATATAAGGAACTTCCAGATAGGAACATTATATATAAATATAAATGCGATTAGTTTAGCGATGCGTTGTTAGGTTGCGACATGCGAAATGTGTAATAATTAGCTTGCGATATATGTAAATTAGGTTATCATATAAGAAATTCTATGCGATGCTACTTTCGTTCTTAAACTGCGAGATTGAATGTGACAAATAAATAATGAAAGTTCTCCCCTCCAACACGCTACAAACATAAATGAAAGAAGAAACATTAAGAGACGACAAAATGAAAGGGACAAAAATATATTTTTAAAAAGATTTAGTATCCATAAAATTTAGTATGCGGTATAGTAAAATTTGATGATTTGAAATTTTACTATACCGTATACTAAAATTTACTATAAGTCGAGTTTGTGACCTCTTTACTATATTGGTATAGTAATTTTTGACGAAAATTGTAGGAATATTTAGTGATACATTTCACTCCGTGTAATGAACTTTGCCGCCACAGACTTATATTATAGCCTCGATACACGAGAGCGAAATTAATCCCGATTGCACGGGAAATAAACAATATAGCAAACGAATTCGTTCGCGCTTAATCATCCCCCTCGATACCCTCTGTCACGTGCGCGAACGATAAACTCGCGCAAAAAGAGCACAAAGTCCGAATTACTGAGCGCGCGCGCGACCACTGAAAAAATAAATCGAATGCTATAGAGTCGGGTTAGAGTCGCGAGCGAAAATTTCAATTAAAATGACGCCGTGCATCATCCGCTCGAACGTCGCGTGGAATAAATCCGATGCACGTGTACTCTCGGATACACGCCTCGATACGTCGAGTCTATCCGCCTTCGCTGCAATTCGTTTTTCAATAATACGATCGTAGAGTGTCGCGCAGCTCCTGTCAGTCTTGTCTACGTCCAACCCATCCCGAAGATCTTGGAAAATTAAAATTTCCTACTGACGTTTTACTTTTCTTATTCGTTTGATCTGCAGTGGATATTGTTTCTGTCGCTATGGACGCACTAGGGATGTTGTACTTGTGTACGAGTGAGGAATATGGAATACAATTGTAATAGTCGGTACGTCGGGTACATTTTTGTGAGAGTTAAAAGAGTTATTCATTTATTCAGATATACGGGGGGTTGCTCGCACAGCGAGGCGTGTTACTATATCTGTGTCGAAATTTACTAATTCTTAAGGTAAATAACCGTGTCCGTCGAAATAAAAGCGAGAGACAGCGTGCACGCGAGAACAAAGCTTTTGTTCATTGTCGAAAAATAAATTACCGATGATAGCGCTGTACTTTATCACTTTTCGCTGGCCATTTTTCTTGGCTTCGTCCGCTCTAAAGCCATCATTTATCGTTGTTCTTTGGAGCTTGCTGCTTTCGTCGCTAATGCCGCGAGATTAATCCGTTTTTCGGGATTTTCAGCGAGTTTTGCGTTCATGATTACGAATAAAAGCGTGCAAACGTGTATCCGTAATCCAATTAGAGCCGAGAGATGAAGATTTAAAGCATACTATAAGTTTTACTCAGACCTCCCTATCTATATGTGAAAAGAGGTTGGGCTGCAAATTGAAATATAGACTAGGAGCGCCTTCGTTACTCAAAAACTAAGCAATCTATAATTGGGGCAAAAATAGTCGAGCGAATGAAATTCGCAGAATAGAAGCCGCGCGATACTGCAAGTGATCATCAGCAAAGGTTTTCCAAGAGGCGCTAGACTACAGAAGCTTGACTGCGCGCTCTGATGCTGTTTGCAGTTCATTAGACGTCACTGCTTTCGATCCATGCGTAAATATTTGCAGCTGCGGAGCTTGCCTCGCTTTATTCTTTCGCTCGCGCGCGACTGATGCCATCACAGAGATACATGCGCCGGAGTAAAGCTCAGCAGATAGTATGCGAGCGAATGTACAGAGTCGATGCACACGTGGTTGCGAATCCGTGAGTCAAAGAATGCAGTAGTTCCCGATTCACTTTGGCGGCGTCGGAGCGCAAAACACGTCGACATAATGAGCCGAGTCGACGCGGCTGAAAGGGCTAATTGAGGAAACTCATCGGCGAAGTAGGAAAACCGTTTCCTCCGACTCTTCCGCCTATCTCTCTACTCCCGCAACTCGTCTGTCTGCAACTCTCTTTTATCGGGTGGCGCCTCGAGAAATTTAGCCCCCGGATGATTATTTCCCTCTGATCTTTTGTTTCCCTACTTCTATCACACAACTCTCTGAGGCCGAACGCGTGAAATTCTAACGTGCTTATCGTCGTGTGCGGTGGAGGTTTCGCAGCGCGCTTTGCGCGAGTTTCCAAAGCGTTATTTTTCATCCCTTGTCTGGTGGATCGCAGGCTTGCATACCTCGGCTAAACTTTCCCCTTTGAGATCGGCAAAACAAGGTGCAAGTTTCAGCCATTACCCAACTTAAATCTCTTTCATCCGTCGGCTCTGTCGTGCCGTCTGTCTGTTCTCGAAACTCCCCGATACCAGGGAGCCAAATTCTCAGGGACGCGAAGCTTGATCAAGGGTCGTCCGATAGTTCTTCGCGTGTGCGCGCGACTGTAGACGTCTCTGCAACGCAAAGGAACGCTCGCGGTCCTTTTGTCTTGCGCGAAATTCGATTTGACGGCGAGCGTTTAATGGATTTCTCGAAGCTGCTGCCGCGTCAAGCAGCCACAGGAACTTTCGCCTTACTTTCGGCCAGACGTGTAAGCCGCCGAAATCGAAGAGAGGGATTTGGCCGAATTCTGAAAATTCATGATCCTCCTGCGGCTGCGAGATTTTTGAGGTAAGGATGCCTGATCAAAGTTGATTGTAATCGACGTGACCATCCTCGTAGCTAGTGATTGCGTAACAAATTCCAGGAGGTCTTCTGATTGTTACGCGCTTCCGAAGGAAATGCGGGAAATTTGGAATTGGATCCAAAAGTCGAAGTTTTTAGGAAGATGAGAGGAAAGCGTAAATTCAACCTTATCCTCGCGCTCAAAAAATGGACTCCAGTTTTTATTTGGCGTCGTAAAAAGAATCCACTTCATCCATGCAAAAATTTAATTTTCCGAGAGCATACCGACTCACGAAACGCACTTCAAAGTCCGAATTTTCGCGAGAGCTACTAGGTCGGATGAAAAATTTTAATATTGCATATCGTACGAGTAAAACGCTGTGTATACAAGACGCGCTGCCGACCTGACTAAACGAAACGAGCCACCGTGCAAATTATAAACACGAAAAGAATTTTATGTAACACGCGAACGATTTTCGCGTTTTTCGTACCTATTAATAGGGACTAAAGTGACTCTTTTTTGACCGGCGGGCAAAAAAGTTATTTTAGCGGGCAATAAAAACCTTTATTGCCCGCATATTCAAACAGCGGGCAATAATGTCCTTTATTGCCCGCTAAAAAGTCTTTATTGCCCGCAAAATTTTTTTTTGTAATTTAAAAAAAATAGTTGATTTTGATAAATTTGCATTATTTATGTATTTTATATAATGTTTGAACAAGACAAGAGCACGGTTGCCGTGTCAAAAAATAGTCACATCAGTCCCTCTTAACACGTACGAAAAAACGCGAAAATACGTCCGCGCGTTACAAAAAATATGGTGTGCACCAAGGGCTAAGTGGGCTTTTTGGCCTCCTGGATTTTGCAGTACGAGTCAAGGCGAGTGAGCCCGAGACGAAGGCGAGGGCGTTTACGAGCCGCAGACGAGCTAAAAAAGCCCACTTTACGCCCTTGGTACACAATATACTATAATATCCCGCATACGTAATATTTAACATCATCAAATTCAACGGCATCAAGATCCACAGGTAAATCCAAAAGCTCTCTCTAGCCGCGAAGGCTTTACCACTAAAAGCTCGGAATTCGCGTTAAAGCTCTTGGTTAATGAGAAAAATCACCCGAAATCTTGCTTCTCGCGCTCTCAGTTTCCAAACTATCGCGGCGGAGGAAAGATAGAAAAGGGAGAGAGAGCGTTCGCTAGCTCTTCGCACCCACGTCTGCATTCCCCCGGCGAGAGTCCCGAAAACTCCATTACCCACATATTATCCAAATCGCTTCTCGCGCGACGCGCCGGCGGATTTTCATCGGCGGGAAAGCCTTCAATTACCGCCCACCGGAATTGATATACAGTGATGACCCGAATATCCGATCGTCGTCGAAGCGATTTCATCGACTCGCGCGAGAAATTTCTCTCGTCCCCTAGTTGCGAAATCGCTCACACTGTCATCGCGATTTTTCCATTCCACCAAAAGGGGAGAGAGAGAAAGAAAGCGAGTGAAAGAGAGGGCAGCCAGGATCGAGATTATTTAAGCGGATAAAATTTTTTTACGCCCTCGTAAAAATGCTTTATGGCTTCACTTAAGGTGAGTCGGGACGTAAATACTTTTTTTCTCTCTCACTCGGACACGACGATTTTCGATTCTACAATGCACTTGATGAACTACTTAGAAAGTATAAGAAAAAAAGGGGAGAGAAAACCGGCGTCAGAGGCAGAAAGGAAGAAAGCTGCGGCGGTTTATCGCGCGCGCAGTATTTTACACCAGTACAAAATACTCCTTGCGGCGTTATTATATTTTTTCGAGGCTGATATTACGCGCTCGCAGCTCTCTACAGTGAGAAAGGGTTACGGCACGATCGTTCCGAGTTTTCGCGTCTCGATGAAATATACTCGGCGACCGCGAACTGGCAGAATCGCGACTTGTATATACGCAAAGCCCGAATGATCGAGCATGACTTCTGTACGAACGACAAATGAATTTACGAAGGACCGCGCATAAGTAACAATTACTTGGGCCGCGTCGCACAATAATCCATTCCGTCGCACTCGCGAGCACGAGTTAAGATAAGTATCACAATCCGCGTGCGCTACTCCTAAATACCTCGAAATTTCTAACGCGATTCGAGAGAGAGAGAGAGAGAGAGGGGGGGGGGTCAGCCATGTATCATCCTGCTCTCGCGCCCGCAAAAGCCCAAACAGATTGGACGCCTCAAAAGTAAAATATTAGCGCGAGCGGCGATGAGGAAGGCGCGCAACATTAGCAGAATATCAAAAAAAACCGTAAATTGCTCGCTTAACGCGGCGAGCGTTAAAGCCGCGAACGTAATTAGCAATGAAAGTTTTAACGCGCGTCTGCAGGCTACTTCGTCGGCCGAAATTAGTCTCTGTATCTTCCGCTCATAATTCGCGCTCTTTTAAATAATACACGCTGGAAAGAAAAAAAGTACTCCTCTCGCGCGAGGCTGTGTATATAATCTTGTTCTCGCTGAGCGCGGTATGAGCTCGGAATCTAATTCCTCGGCGATGTTCGGTTTATGGCCGGCAGTCCGCAGCTGACATGTAAAAGACGAGCTTGCTAGCAGCTACGCCAGGATACGTAGATGGGTGTACGCGGAAGACTTTACGAGCTCGCTTTGGGTTACGCGTAGTTTCGTCTGACTAGATACGCGCGAGAGTGGGATGTGAATTGCGCGCGTACGTATAGTCGGCGGACGCGCTCTCTCATTTATAACGACGGCAACAGCAGGGCAAGAGTGTAGTTGGATTTTGGAAATTTGTGGCTTTTTTGAGAGCGAGCTTTCTTTGAGCAAACTAAGTCACCGGCTTAAAAATTCATATTTTCGTGCAGCCAGCAACCGCCCAGGATATTAAAGTGGGCCGCCGCGCTGAAATATACATGAGCTCTCGCGCCCGAGTTGCATGTCATTCTGCTGATGGTGTACGCGGGGCCGCGGAAGCTTTCTTTTTTCTCGCGCGAGGAAAAAAATTATGAAACTTGTACAGTAAGAGAATGTTTTCTGCCCTCTCTTCCGCAGACCAGCGTCTAGATTACGCTCCTCGCTCTCGAGAGCTCCTTTTTACGATTACGCGTGTGAGCTATGCATCCGAATAGGGTACGTACGAGTACAACGGAGCCTGATTCATCGAGGTACTGAAAATGCATCGCTCGCGCTCTGTTTACCGAGGCTAGAAGTCGCTCTATAGGCGACGGTAAAAAGAGGCTGGCGCAATCACGAGCTCGCACACGGCACCTCCACCTGCAGATTAAAGGGATCAAAAGAAGTCCGATTAATGAGATAAGATATGACGCGCTCGATCGGACGGAGATTGTGTGAAACGAACAAGAGGCATAATAGCGGCGACAAAGAAGAAGAGGAAGAAGAGGCGACGAGGAATAAGAGTAAGAAGAGGAGAAACTAGAGAAGGGCAAGTAGACGTCTGCGCAGTGTAGACGCAGACAGGAGACGAGCTGCTGCAACGCGTCAAGGCTCTAATGGGATTCTATTTACGGGGTTCGTGCCCCGGCTAGGCAAACACTCCGGCGCGTCCTTACCTCGCGCACGAACCCACACTCGACTCTGTCTCTGCGTTACACTCTTTCCCGAGCGTGTGCAGCCTTTCGCGTTCCAGCTTGCACTTTGGCCCTCGATATGACGTTCCCCGACGCGGAATTCAGCCTCTCCTCGCAATAAGTGTCTCTCGGCGTGGATGCACCGCGCGGATTCCATACACTGCCTGCATACAGCGGAGCTAAATAAACCGTCTGTTTTTACCGCGTCGTCTAGTTCGCAAGAGCACCTGATGCGTTTTAGAACGAGCTAGATGGGCTGCGGGATTACAGTTTATGCTAAACATTCCGAGGAGCAAGAAGCTTTGTCGTGTTTTCTACGCCGCGGTTGTAGCTCACGCGCGAGATACATCGTAATTAATCGCCGGGATCCCTGCGAAGCGTACGCCGCGCACTTTCGGCTCGTCTGCTATAACGAACGGCGCGCTATTCACGAGCGAACAGTGTGTCGATAAACATCGTCGCGTTTTCCTGGATCAGCCGAACAATCGCGCTACATCCAAATCAGGGACGCAGCTGCGCGGCCGTCAGGCGGAGTGGAACACAGTTCGCCATACGGCGACGAAGAAAACGAGATCGTTCGCGCGCAATTAGCGGAGCACGCACGTCGAGAGCGCAGCAGTTCGGAGAAGCGAAAGAAGGCCGAAAAAAGAGGAGCGCGGGATGACGTTTGCCAAGAGAGCGGAGAGAGAGAGAGAGAGAGAGAGAGAGAGAGAGAGAGAGAGAGAGAGAGAGAGTGAGAGGGAAGAGTTGTACAAATTGCGACATGGCAGTCTGACGGTAGCGAGATCAATCTACTGGCGCACCGCCGTGCCGTGCGACACATGTCCCTCGGGCGGCGCGTGTTTTCGCTGTTTAATAAAGGTAAAACAAAAAATTGGGGAGGGGAGAGCGGCACCGCGTATGCGAGTACGTGCCGGCCGATCTCGATAGAGCCGCATGCTTTCGCGGTCGCGTGCAGCAGCTCAAAGGGCTACTACAACTGCGCGGGCCGCAGCGCTTGTTTTTCGTTCAATTTTTTTCGCATTTGCTCGTGTTTTCCCTTTCCGCTTTGGAAATCCGACGCGTGCGCGCATGAAAGCCCCCTTTCCACGGTGCGGAGCCGCACCGGGGCTAAAATGTCGCCCGATTATTGAATGCCGACGCGCGCAACTTCTCTTCGTCATTGCGGTTGGCGCTCTTTTTTTTATCGTCGGCCGAGAGCGGTTATCAATTTGCGCTTTTGTTCGCCGCATGTCCTGCCGCGTTTGCCGATTGTCGCGCGATTCAGCCGGCGATGTTTTGATTACGACGGTTTGATCGTATAATTGCACATATAGTCGGAGAATTAAACTGTAGGAAATTTCCGTCTGGGAAACTCCGAAGGGGGTTTCAGACTTCCGCGAAGGAAAGGAAAGCAGTCTAATTAAAGCGAATTAAATAAAAGCAGCGCTTGGAAGCGTCGCTAGGAAACAAAAGAACTGGAGCTTATTATAATGCCGACGCGGTGATTATACTGCAGCGCGAGAAGTCGAGTTGCTCGTCACGTGAGGGAGTAGGAGAGCCAGAGAGAGAGAGAGAGAGAGAGAGAGAGAGAGAGAGAGAGAGAGAGAGAGAGAGAGAGAGAGAGAGAGAGAGAGAGAGAGAAGAGAGAGAGAGAGAGAGAGAGAGAGAGAGAGAGAGAGAGAGAGAGAGAGAGAGAGAGAGAGAGAGAGAGAGAGAGAGAGAGAGAGAGAGAGAGAGAGAGAGATGCACATCGGAAAGAAAGCACCGAAGCGTTTATAATTTCTTGATTCGCGTAACTGGCGCGTCACGCTTTTGTCACCGTCCGTCTTAATTAAACCAGCTCCTGTACATAATATATATAGCAGAATCTTGCCCCGACTCCTGTGCTGGCCGATGAACAAAAGGGTACGACGCGGCCACTATAACTTCCGCGACTGTTTGCGCGCTGACATAATTGCATAACTAGGGGAAATCGGCTAATAAACAATCCGAGACTCTCGCCCGCATCTCGCTTTATAAGGAGTATAAAGTGCATCGGGGTCAGGCAGTAATCAGCGGTGTATATACGTGTATATCCGACGAACTCTCATAACTGGCCCGCTTTAGAATCTTGATTCAACGAAAGTCTTTTGTTGGCTGCGGCGGCGGCGACGGCCCTGTTGCTATCGTCTGCTCTTTTATTTCATGCTCGCTTAACAATTTGTCGTTGGTTTTAATAAAAGTGGATTGCAGAGCACGCCGCTCGCCTCGGAACAAAGGCGCGGCGACGTTCTCTGAGGTTTCTTCCAGGCTTGCGGAGAAAGAGCAGAACGCGCTCTAAATTAGAGGGGCCGAAGAAAAGGAATCTCGCTTACAAATTCAGTTTGAATGTCCCGCGCGCTCGAGCGCGCGAAAGAGCTGCAATTTTCAAATGCGTTTAAAAGGAATACAGTAATGAATTTCAACGCTTTAAGCTTCGTCTCTCACGGCGGCTATACGGTTCCCATCGAACACTCGGAATTTCGATAAATAAATAATTTGCCAAGACGCGTCTGTAATACTCGAAGCTGTAACGACATTAATAACGCGCGACGACTCTCGGACTCGATTAATTAAAATACTACGCTACAGGTTTCGCTTGTTAATTAAATTTCATGTATAGTTGCACGATAATTAATTGTTCGGTTTGTAATTAACGTAATTTGTGCAATTTAGCTGGCCGACTCGTCGGCTGCTAAAGCGTTATATTCCTGTATACGTGAAATATATACAGCTTGGAAGTGAGAATCGTAAACTGTTTTCGCGGTTGGATTTGTAAAATCGTCGTTGAAAATAATGCGATTCGACTCACCGTAAAGTGCGGCGAGTTAAAAAAAAATTGTTCATCGATAATCGGCTCGTTAATTCCATTAATCGCGTCGATGCCGAAAGTCAAATCCGAAATCTATAATCCGCGCGGCTAAACGACCTATTGGCGAGAGCTAAAGCGAGAACGCGACTGCGCTTTCTTCGTTTCCGCACTTCACAAATCACGATAAAATTTGACTTAATCTGCTTCCATAGTCCATAAACGTCCGCGCTAATGGCCATAAGTCAAACGATCAGATGCTCGCCGTACCATTACTCAGCCCGCTCGCTACTCTTTCCGCTCTCGCGATACTCTCCATAAATCCCCCCATAAATAGTTCATCCAGCTCGCGCGCGTACTTATCCTCCGCACCGAAAAAAGAATCTTACGCCGTGCGCGCCCGCGAGTTATCTCCTCTGATAAATCAAAACTCTCACTCGCCCCCTTCTCTTGCGCAATGCATAATCAGTCCAAGTACCCGAGCGTTTCTCAAAAAAAAAGTATCAGAGCTGAGCGCGGGTCGAGTGGCACTACAGGTTCCGGCTATAAGTAGGCGTATCACTCGGCTACGCACTCGAGGCATCTCTCACGAGTATATACCGGGGTAGCCGCCGCCGCCAGCGGCACGAAAATCCCAAAGACGAAGTAGCGCTCAGCCGAGGTTAAGGTCATGATTTAGGCAGAAGCGGGAGGAGGCCATCTACATAAATTCAAAAGTGCGAGAGCGCCGAGTATAAGAGCGCTGCACTATTTCCGCGCGGCTATAGCTCAACGTGCCGTTGCTGCTCCTTCTGCTTTTGCTGCTGCTGGCTTCGCGACCTCCCCTTTTTATGGGCTACCCAGGACTGGTTAATGTTGCTTTATGCTTCCCGACCATCCGCGACGCCGAGGACGTGGGATAATGTAAGACGGAGGATTTGCGCTTCTTGCTTTGTTCGGCTATGCTATGCTGCTCTACGTGGGCGAATGATGCTGATTTAATTGGCCGCGTAATATTCAGAAAAAAAGGATTTTTCTTTAATCACAGAAACCGTACGAACGTTCTGGAAAATGATAGTGAATCACGCGTACACACTGGCTCGGCACACGCGATAAAGATAAGGCGAGCACTCTTTTCACTCTTCTCTCGGGCGATATACAGCCGAGAGCCAGAGAGAACAATGATTATTACCGCATAATCTCGGATACACTCTACGAGAGCCGGCGAGTAATCGATAGCTCTAGCGTGGAATATATATCAATAGCGCAGTGGCGAGCTGCACAGAAGCGACGATGCTTTTCCGGAGCGAGTGTCTAGCGATACTCTCTCGGGCTAGTATATACAGCGCTATATGTAAAATCGGATATACGATCTCGCGAGAGGCGGGGGATGCGTTACTCGATGGCGGAGAGATTTTCTAAGGAAGTAAGAGGAGAGCCTTGGGGAAGGCCTTTGTCATTCGTTTGAGAAGAAAGTGCGAAACGCGAGACGACAACCGACTCGTCGCTTAAGCGCTCGCGCGCTGCGGATAGTTGTGATCGCGAGCGCGATCATTCAGCGCAGCTTGAATTGATTTTCACACGCATTAGATCGCGTACGAGAGACAATCGAGGCATGAATAATGCTTTGACGCCGTGCGATTAAAATGACTTTTTCATCGTCATAATTAATTTCGAATCTATTAACCATGCAAACTTTCGAGCTTGATTAATTTTTTTAAGCTAAATTCGCACTCGATAGAAAGTTGTTTGATTAGAATTACTCCCGATAATGTCAATTAGCCAGAAACGGGTACCGCGAAGGATAATTAAGCTTTTGGGAGTGAGGTGGCGTAGGAGAGTGAAGGAGAATGTGAGGTGAAGAAATCGAATAACGCGGAACTTGATGTTTCGGAGTGTCGTTTTATTTGTCGTTGATTCGCATGACAAGATCTGGAAGTGATGCGACTCGTGTCGTGGCTCCAGTTGAACTGTTTCTGGTCTGTTCCAGCGTCGACCGTCGAAGGTCTCGATCGTTCCGCCTCCTGTACCGATCGCCGATCGAATTGGCAGGGACGGAGCACGCGCGGCCCGGATAGCGCGTCGGTGGCGAGGGCAGCTGGCCCAAACGGCCGGCCGTTTACTGTTTTACTGACTGCGTCGAGGTGCGGATGACCACAATAAAAGGGTTCGAGCACGGGCCCGAGCGTTTTACTGCCTTCTCGATGCGGAGGACTTAATTGTCCAAATGCGCTCGGCCGGGCCGGAAAAACCGAGTTCTAATCCGGGCCGCGTCGCTCGAGGCACGAACGCTGGAGTCTTCACGTGCACGTGCGCGTGAGGTTTGTATATGTGTGCGCGCGTGTGTGAGCGCGAGTGTGTGAGCGTGTGTGTGCGTGCGAATGGGTGCTGTGTGGCCACCACAAGCTAATATATTATACCTGTAGTGACATCTTGATTTTGATACGGGATTCAGCGGAACGGAAATAATAATTAGTGGGTAGAGCGAGTCACGGCACAACCGCAGTAGCTAACGATTGACAGCTGCGGTGGTAGGCATATACGCAGCACAATCAGACTAATACAACGTGCACGCTTCCATGCTGCGATCTCACTTTATACTAATATTGTGGTTTTAAATACGCAATACTATCGAATTTAATTAACTTTCCGTTTGCGATTTATCGAAAAAACGCGACGAACGTTATTTGGCCGTCAAAGATATCTACGCTGTGTTTATCTAACCTCGACGTTGTCAAACAGTACAAACAGCTGCAATTAGTCCGAAATTGCTTCCGCGAAACGCGCATTAGCAAAACAAGGCGGCAGCCGAAACCAATGATGCAGCCGAGCTCTAAAATCAATGCTGCCGCGAACATCAACAGATGATCATTATTCACCCAACACACATAGCCGCGCCAGCTGTCGTATACTTACACCCCTCGTAAAGGTGTACAAAGAAATTCGAAACGATATCTTCCCCGTACGACCGACGCGCGAGCAATAAACAATCCAAGTATCTCACGACCCTGCGGACGCATAAAAGCTCATCGCGCGAGCTTTCTCCTCCTACACTCGCGCCACACCCCGTCAACTCTCCCCGCGACTAGTAAATTCCCGGCGTCCGGCGACCGTGAAATTTATTACCGCGGCGCAGTCATCTTCGGCCATAATCGCGCGCACGGCTATTTCTTGTTCAGTATACGCACGCGAATCCGACGTTTTGGCAGAGGCGCCGCAAACATGTCACACAGCCCAGTCCGCGATAACGTCCTTCATTTGTCGCGCAGCACGCATCGAACTGTGTGTACGTACGGCACCCGCGAGAGTTCGATCACCTCCCGAGATTGCGATAGCCAGAGAGATAGGAAGATACGGAGAGTGACAATGAGTCATGAAGCCTCGTAAAAAGCTGCGCGCTATATAGGTACGCAGAGAGGAGGCTTATGATGAATCCTCGATTCGGCCGCGTGCCAAGCGCGATGCGGTAAGTAGTTACGGCCGCGCATAGCTGGCCGCCGCGAAGACGCTTTTGTGTGTCAGAGAGCGGCGCCCTCGCGCGCGATTATGGACGGCAGACGGAAAATTTCGCATTATTAAAGCATTAATCAAGCCGACGAGTCTACTCGTATCATTCTTCTTTCCGGGGGTTAGCATTCTTAAACGCCGCCTTAGCACACCGGCCGTGTAACCTGAGATCATTATATGAGCTGGATTACGCATCGTGTAGCTCACAAATCGAGCAATGCGCACGAGATAATTAATCGAGACTGATAAAGAAATAAAACTTTATTGAGGAAGATTGATTATAATGAATGTTAAACAAGTAAGTGCTTTTTCGCTCAAGCTTGGCACTCCATTCACTCGAGCCATCCCGCCGCTGTCCAGTAACCCTGTCTTTTTTTTTCTAAACAATTTTGTTTTTGTGCATCCGCTTGCCCGGCAACCGTAGTTCGCTCCCTTGACAATTGAATCGAGGCTTTCCGTCCGCGAGAAAACCTTTTGTTTCCTCGCCACGTGCCCTTCTATTTCCGATCTTTGATCGAGGAAGGGGAAAAGCGGCCCCGAACAATCCATGATTGTCGTGCACGCAGCCAAATTCGCATTCCAAAACAACGTGAATGCATGATTCATTTTTCTTTTTATTTTAGGCTAAACCCAGTAACCGAACAAGCAGCTTTTTGGCAATGCTCGAGACCGTAACACATCGTCTCTGTTTATTTTAGATCAGATATCACCTGGAATACGCCTGCCCGATTACTCTCGTGCGCACTCGTCGAATCAAGGCCGTAGGTACAGCCGATCTATTATTTAAACGCCACTTACGTGCTCGAAGGGTTGTAAACATCGAGTGATGCGGCAACGCGGCGCGTCAATCGCTTAATCGATTCCGTGTGCGCCGCCGCTAGCTGTGTATATACCGACGAGCCGCCTGTGCTCGAGATTAGCGGCCGCGCGTCGAACGGCTCATCGCGGGCGCCGTGCAGCAACGTTAAGTACCTACTTCGGGAGTAGCCAGCAGAGATTTACTATGTGTACTCGATCGCGCACTTACTGCCGTGTTGTACGCCCTTGACTACGAGCGCACGCCTGCGATAAGGAGCGCGGAGGCGTTGATTTCTTTCACTCAACAGCCCCGATGCTTTTCTATAATATATCTGCACACTAGCTATTGTTTGTCACTGTGAAATCTATAGGAGGAAAAAACTAACGCGCCTGGTAGTATACGATATGAGATTATCCCGCATTTCGGAGTGCATCTCGCCCGAGCTATTCATATGCTCGCTCGTCGCAGTATTCCGAGCGTTCAACTTGATCGTGACGTCAGCGACGCCGCGCTGCTGAATTTATGAGTGAGCGAGTGAGAGGGAGAAGGCGTTATTTGCATTCTAGCTGCCGGCTCTCCTTTGAAGGGTGTGGCTATGAAACTTTCGCCCGCGATATATAGCGCGAGAAGAGGACAAGACTCGCGAGAGCGTGAAAACCCCCATATAGCTTCATAGTTCTCGCGCGCTGATTCCATCAATTCGCGGCCATTTTGCCATCGCGTCGCATGCGCTCTCTGGCTGGTATTTTCGTGTCCTCGTGGCTCTGATGCTGGATAATATTTTCGAGAGCGCGGCCGCGCGGTCATTCATTTCGCGAAGCCGCCCGCTTTATTTGCGGAGAAAGATGAGAGAACGTTTATACACGCGGGATAGGATTAACTTGGCTCTCGGATATACTTTAGGTTCGTTGCGCGAGCGTTCGTACCGGAGACTCTTTCGTAATGCCGATGCGAAATTCAAAACGGCGGGAATCCCTGCATTGTTTTATATAATGACTGATTTCTGTAATGGATATATCCGAGAGATAGAATTTACTCTACAGTCGGGTGTCTTCACTACGAGGCAATTAATTAATAACGTGATAGTCCAGTGCTCCCCTATTGCTGTGATTAAGCCCAGCACAAGCCCAAGCCAAGTTTGGCATCAAGACGTCTTAGCTAAGACGCTTGCATTGCAGCTATTGCCTCGGAGAACCGCTAGTTGGTGGTTGCGGTGCTGGCCCCAAGTCATTGTCCACAGTAACTTGACAGCTGATTGGAGTGCTTAGCCAATAAGAAGAATGCATTAGGCAACAGTAGCTATAACGCAGCAGCAGCGCCGCCTCCGGCATCAGGATGTTCGAAACTCAATCCTAGATAATGTCTCGGCCGAGACAATGCTTGTCGGGATAATACCCGTGGAAACAATGTCCATGGTTTCCTTCCAGATATAATTAACTCTCGCCGCTCTGATGTGGCTGCTCGTCGCCGCGATTGCAATCTTCGTATAGTTTGCGTGTATAAATAAATACACGCTTCTATGTCATCAGTAGAGCACGTCATTGCGATCCGCCTTGAAAGCTGCACAGGCGATGGAGAACGAAGCCATTTGATCTTTATATCGAGCGAACACGGCTTTGAGCCTCTAAAGATGCGCGCAAGCTCGCCATTGAGTTACTTACTTTGGCCCCGACTGTTGCCCTCCGCACCGAGAGATAAGGGCTGTGTCCTATTGCGACAATGCGCTATTTCGCTGCAGCTCGTTTGTCGGCGATGCGCATCGAGAAGACGCGCGTTGTCTGAATGCTGGCTTTGTCGTCTCTGCCAGCCGAAGATCCATTGAAATCATGAAGTTTCTTGAATACGATCCTTAGCCGGCGTCGCGACGACTCCGAATAATGATGACAGCGCGTGCTTGCGATTAGCAGGTGTAAAACCGTTTTTCGAGAAAACTTCGAACGACGAGACGCTATATTATACTCGGAAACATATTGTACACGTCTGTACAGGCTAGTTTCATAGTTTTTGGATAATAACGAGCTCTAACTCCTCAAGGCTTTGACCCGAAGTTGCATAATGGCATGTAAGAGCTTGCGGCTCCAGCAAGGCCGCAAGGATCTTTCCACTTTACTCGTTAAACCATTGTAGAAGCACAGTCGGTGAAAGCTTGCAGCCTCTGCGTCTCGCCCCCTATACCTCTCCCTTTCCCGGTCTCTTGTGACCCGTAGAAGAGCTCTGGCATAGCGCTATGTTTATTTAGCTTAACATGCACTAATGCTTTCCTCATTGCACTGCGGAGCCGTTTATTCAGTGTTAGGCTACTGTTCCCTGCGAATACCTACGCACGTCTATATATCGCGCTCGCGCACACACGCATATACATATTTACATTGAAGTCTTGTCGGGTGTGCGTCTAAAAGTGAATGCTTACATATACGAGTGATGCGCACGCGCGCGGTACATAAGTGTAGGCGAGTCATGCATTTGTTGTTTGTTTGTTTATGCATGCACGGGATACAGATAGAGAGAGAGGAAGCAAGTATTTGTGCATTCGGGATGTAAGTTTGCGCGCGCGCGCGCGCAATAATACAGCCGAGCCGAGCGATCAGCGCTCTCGTCTCTGTGCCACTGTGCCGAATTGCTCGAGAGAATTGTTTCGCTTTGGTCAATAATTGCACAGCGGAATGAAGGCGAATCGTTGTTGGATGATGTTTTGCTTCGGGACTTTTATTTGCAATTTATCGAGGACTGCATCCATACAGAGCTTGCAGAGTGTATACGCGTGTCCGGCGAGCCACCGGCGAAAGTTCGTACACTGCTATGAGCGCGCAGTATGGTGATACGTAATAGTTTCCGACTAGTTATCACATACTTTCTCCCGCTCGGAATTTCAAGTTATAATTGCCTTTATCATTGGACTTCTCGCCCGTGTACACTGCGACGACATGCGGCAGCCACTCGCTTCGCATTCGTTCGCGGAAAAGCTTTATTAGAATTAGAATTAGAATTAGTTTATGATTTTGTTGGTGCAATAAGTTGAATATTTTCCTTGATCCGTCCAACACTTGACAGCAAAGCCCGAGCTCGGAAGTTGTGCCCCACTCGAAAGACTGCTACTGACGCTACGAAGGTATAGAACCAATTTCGCTCTCCACAATATGCACTTCATTAGGCGCAACGCATGCGCGCTACACATCGGCGGAGTTTTGATGAATTAAACGCCGTACGCCGAAGCAGCTCATTGCTTTTCGGAATGCATGATTGCTGAGAGAACTTTGCCGGGGCCTCTTGAATTTTGTCAATTATATTCCGCGGTCAATTGTTGTTTCACCGAGCGTAGAGAGATAGATAGAGAGAGCGAGAGAGAGAGAGAGAGAGAGAGAGAGAGAGAGAGAGAGGCAGAGATATATGACGTGGTGCGGTTCGCTTTCGTGTATATAGACGTACAGCACAAGTAGGTGTCTTTACGATGGCGCAGCGATGCCGCTGTTATTGGAAACTCGGTTGCTTGGAGTTTCCAATTTTCAAACGGACGGTGAATATACGCCTCCTTAGCGTTACTGTGTTTCAAATGAAGTTCGCCCGTAATGGCTTTGTCTTGATTGGCGTTCAATGAAATTGCATAGTTCACCAAATTAACTCTGCAATGCACCCATTTCGTGTACACGATTTTATCATCAATTCGCTTGCCGTTCACGCATTTTGAAGCAATTTCACGTCACGCGACGAAAATCTTTAAACACCCGTTTACATCTAATTTGTTTCCGCAATTCACCGCCTTGATGTTCCCTTCTAATTGGCAAAAGAACGCAATGTACGTTATGTAGCGAAATGCATTAGCTCGCAACAGCGCAAGAGCCAGGGAATATGCTTTTGACGTGCAGAGATAGAGAGAGAGAGAGAGAGAGAGAGAGAGAGAGAGAGAGAGAGAGAGAGAGAGAGAGAGAGAGAGAGAGAGAGAGAGAGAGAGAGAGAGAGAGAGAGAGAGAGAGAGAGCATAAACTGGCTGCACGCTGTACGCTAGACATCGAGGTGACCTATACATGCACACAAGACCACGAAGCCGGCGGACTCGTTGCGTGCCGGGCGATAAAACGCGATCCTGGACGATACGCCGAGCTCTCTGCCGCAGAGACGTGTCGCGCTTATGCGGTGACGCGCGCTATTTGTTATTTTATGTGCAGCACTTTCGGTTCGTGGCTTCATTAATCAACGCTCTGTGGCGGCCCCTCCGCAACGCGCTGAGATCTTGCAGGCTCGGCGTTCTAGCATTTTTCACCAGTCTTCGCGAGCCCTTCGTGCTATATTAATACATCTATGTACGTACGCGCTGGAGTCGTTAAGTGAGCAAAAACTCTGCCGCACTGATTGAGCACGGCTGCTGCGCAAAAAGTGTTTGTCGCGAACGTTTGCAGGCTGGGGGTTCGACTCAAGATCGTTCGCGGCAAAATCTAAATTACGAATCAACGCGAAAAGTAAACAAGATGCATCGACGGCAACACTGCGTACCAAAGGAAACTGCAGCGAGGACGATTCGATTTGCTGTGTGTGATTTAAAACTCGAAGTTTTAATTTAAAATCGTCGTCGGCTGTTCAGCAGCGAGCAATGGACCCGCTGCAGTAGTAATAAACGAATCTAGTCAGACGAACGTAAAGAAACATTGAATTAACTTTTCAGTAATTACGAGTGAATGTTCCGTAATAAAAGCTCTTGCGTTTGTAGCTTCGAAAAATTTTGGTTTGCAAAAATGATTAAAAAAAAAATACGGCTCCAATATCCCGGCGCGTGTAACATATAAAATAGAAAAATGATGGTATGCTATATGCAAGGTGAAAAAAGGGAAATAAATCACTCGACGTCTGTGAAGAGTAAAATCTCTTTTGAATCGTAAACAACAGTATTGTATTAAAAAATGTTGTTCACTGGAACTCGCGCGACGCACATTTCGAAATAATATATAATGAATTGCACAATGATGAATGTATCGCACTGTACTAAATCGTTCGCATATTCATCGTTCCACCTCGATCATTTATCAGCACACATAAATTATAGAAAATAAAAAATAAAACTTCAGCCACGTCGATACCCTCCCTGACCAGCTAAGCTAGGCTCCTTTTTTGCCCCGGCTTTTTCAGCTACTTGGCGCTTTTTCATCCGCAAATCAATCGATCTCCGTGTGCACGCAATGAATTGCTTATGACGACAAGGAGGAGGAGACGCGAGCGAATTATACGCCCGCGTTTCCGCGACCTGAAACTGACAGCCGTGCTGCTGCGGGACAAGCTAAGCGTATGCGCGATTGCGCGCTGCGCTAGAAAACAAGCGCGTTCGATCTCCGGGACTTTCGTGTTGTGCATTTTTTCTTCTTTGGAGCTTGTTCCGCGCTTTTTGCAAGGGAGATAGAGTCCGTAGGCGATGACCTCCGATCTCGCCGAATTAATAGTTTTGATTAAATTAAAGCCAGTGTGCTTTGAGTCCATGAATAAATGAAATCGTTTGGTCAGAAAATAGAGTCGGTAATATTGGAACTTATCACAAAATTATGTATGAACCGGGATAGAATTTGAATCATTTCAATAATAAAAGTATAATGAATATGTACTCACAGCTGGAAGTGGCTCAGCTCTGCATGTCCTAGAAAAGTACAATTCATTTTAAAATATGCTGTAAACATCTGGGAAAAAATTTCTGAGAAGCCGCATCGCGTTCTAATTGCAACTTCCGCGAAGTAATCAACGTTCAGCATAATAACAGGAGTAAAAAGGTTTCTGCGCATATTTATGCGACAGACTGTTATACAACGCGAACTGCTGCGTTAGTTCTGTAATGTCTACTATTACTTTGTACTTTGTTATGACGACGCCGCGTGTGGTTAGGGAAATTGAATGTACGAAGAACCAGCCCCGCAATCGAGTCACACCGAAAAACGAACACAGCATCCCTCCTTTCCAAGGAACATCTATACAAATACAGCTAGAGGTGCAGGCATTCACAGTAATGCTCAAGGAAGCGTTTACGCATACCTTCGCCCTCTCGAAATTCCTCTCTTCACTCGCAATGTACCGTCGCAGTCTGGCTCGAGAATGACCTGTCAAAGTAATTGTCGTGCGCGGGAATATCGCGCCGACTCTCTCTCTCTCTTCCCGATTTTGCAGCCTTTTTCCTCCCAGCTCGAGCGAGCTTGCGCTCGTTTTTCACGCCTGGCCGAGTCTCTGTGTCTCACGGGGGGAACCGAGGAGCGGGACAAGCGTTTTACGCCGAGGTGTATTTTGGCCCTCTTTAAATTCTCGTCGAGCGAGGCTGCAGCGCACACACGCCGCGCTGCTGGCTATGTTCGTGACTCCCGTGGGCGAAATTTGCATTTGAATTTTGGAATTTGGTAGGAAAAGAGAGTGGAGAGGAAGAGGGGAAGGGAAGGGGAGGCAGGAGGGAGCGGCGGAAGCGAGAAAGCTGGCGCTAATCGTTAAATAGCGTTTCGCGAAGTGTTGCGGTCTCTGCCCTGAGGGAGGCCGAGTGAAACGGGTGGTGGAAGTTGCGCTGCGCGAAACCGCAGTTCCGCATTTATCCCCCCCCTCTCTCTCTCTCTCTCTCTCTCTCTCTCTATCTCTCTCTCTCTCTCTCTCTCTTTGATTCACGCGAGCTGTGACTACGGCTTCTGGCCCACCGATCAGCTCTTTTTTCCTCGCTCTATATCGAGATAACCGTTTTTGCGCCCGGCTCTCTTGACCGCAGGAGTGATTCTCTGCTCGACTCCGGTCACGAGAGGGAGGGAGATAGAGAGAGAGAGAGAGAGAGAGAGAGAGAGAGAGAGAGAAAGAGAGAGAGAGAGAGTGACGCTGAATGGAAAGTTTGCGCCTGCGTGTTTGCCTGCGTAGCTGGTGGTCCGAGTTCATTTTTCCATTGACTGCTCTTTTCGAACGTTTAATCAAGAGGTCTTCATTCGTCGAACTCGATTATATAACTTTTCTGATTTACTGGTAAAAAGCTCTGCTCATTTCGTTACGATGCACGAAGAATGCAGAATGCACGGATGTGCTAACGCGTAAACTGAGGAGAACATAGCCGGCGAACGCGTGGCAAATGAACGCAGAAAATTTGCGGTGCAAATGCAGAATGATGGCGGAAGGCTATAGTGAAAAGCATGCGAAGTTACGGTACTCATTCATCATCTTCAACTGTTTTAGCCTGAATTAATTTCGTGTGCGTCTATTAAAGCTTATTCTTGATTCGTGAAATTCGCGTATACGTTGGCGTAATTAAATTCTCTCTACTGTATAAATATCCGACGCACAAAGCGGATGAGCAACCTAACTACGCTATTAAATTTGTCTTCGCGCATAATGTCTATTAGAGAGTAGGCTCGCGAGAGTATATGATATACGCGTGCGCGATGTAATTTCTGCGCAGAAAAGAATGCCGACTGAAATTTACTTTGGCAAGTTTGAGGAAAGTGAAATTTACTTAACCGAAGTCTGCGCGCACGAGCCTTAACTCTTACCTGTTTCAAACTTGGCACCTGATGCAGATTTTACTTGTCTCACATTTCATGCTCACCAAGATTCATTGCAACGAAAACACAAGGGGCGAAGCCGCACTTCGCCGCTAACCTCATTATCGATCTTGTTTTTCTTCGGCGCTGTGTACGGCTCAGCGAAAATCAAAAGCCAATTAATCGAAACCATGCAACGGTCATATCTGTAACGCCATCTTCCCGACGAGCTAATCTCAATTTCAAACTCGCGAAAAGAAAATGTGAAACAAAAGTTGGAAGTTGGAAGTAGAGCAAGTACAAGGAGGTCGAGAGTGACTCGAGCTGGTCTCGCGCGGCTGAGGTGTTTTCCTTCGATTTATTTCGAGGGCGGATGAAGAAGGCTGGAAGTCTCGAGACCTTCTTCGGTCTTTCCGTGGAAAAACAGGAAGTCGCCGAGCGGAATTGCTCTCGGTAATAACGCGATCTTTAGGGCAATTCAGTAGAGTTAAGAAGTTTTTTTTTTATTTTCGTATTAAATCATTCGGCGCGTTCGATATTGTTTTCGATTTGCCGAGGACCAATAAAAGCCCCGATAAGTTCTGATATAAAATGAACAACAAACAGCCGAACACTCTTGAATCGCGTCACAATCGATCTTTTCGAAGCTCATATACACATTGCAAAATTCGAGCAAAATTGTCTAGGCAGCAGCCCCCCGTCCTCGTAGCTTATTCACGGCTGCGAAATATGAGCTAGCGAGCGAAACTCGTTAAATATACAGAAAAGGAACTGCCAATCATCCGCCAGGATAATATCCTTTATCACGCTATTATTCACGAGCTGCACATCACCAGACAAGATCCGAATATCGGCTCGACGCTTCAAGCAGCCGGTTGATATTGAGGAAAATAGCAGCAGCGTTCTTCCTATAGTGCAAACCGGGGCCCGACACGAGGTACAACGTGCTCGCGATTGGAAAATTCGAATCATAGCGTCAATCAGCTGCACCGTTGTCAATCCCAGCCGCGCTTACGTACAGCACTACCGAGACCGTTACACAGGGGCGAGCCGCTAATGCCTCGCTTTTTGCGAATACACGGAGATCAATATTGAAAAGAGGAGCGAACTAATACTGCCGCGACACGCGATGCAGGAGGGGGTGGCGCCGGCCGTGAGCGCGCTAAACTTTTCCTCATGCAGCGCGCGCGATCGGCGTCCGCCCCGCCGAGATGAGACGGCGCGGAAATAAAAGAAAGAACGACGAGAAAAGCGGGCGAAAATACAGAGAGCGAGTGTAGTAAGGGAGCATTCTCTTTGGCCTTTGATGTTTCAGTGAGAGAAGTCACGTTATCCGAGCTAAGAGACTCAGTGGCGAGGTACCGGGACAGAGTTAAGCTCGTGTGTCGAACGAGGGGCTCGCCACCTCCGAGAGTACACTGGCTTAAGGATGGAGTTCCTCTGCAGCCGCGAAGAGGTCTTCGGATCCAACACAAACGGTAAGCCCCAGCTACTTTTCTCTATACACAATATACATGCACATACCCGCACGTACTGCACTACTGCGCGCGCACCTATATACACCACGGCGAGAGGGGCACTTTGCCACGCAGCGTCTCTTCTCCGGCTCCTTATCTTCCGCCCCCTTTTTATCTATCTCTCGGTTTGCGCCTCCGTTTTCCCTCCTTCTCGTCTTGTCTTGCTTCCCGCTGCTCCTTGAGATAATGGCATCCGGAATAAGTGCTTGTTTGCGATTGCAAATATCCCGGGACGACTTTTATACATAGGAGCTGCAGCGCCGCCGTGAATTTCGCGCGACGTAGCGACGTTGATTCCGTGAGCGGAATTCCGCTTCCTGAAGATTATCTTTTAAATCCGCCAGATGTGCGCTTCAACTGTCACGAAAATATTAATTCTTTCATCAGAGTAGCTATTGCCTAATCGTTTCTAGAGTAAATGCGGCATTCGATACACACATGCGGAATCTGAATCCAGACCATCCAGGCTTTTCGACGTTCTAAGGCATCTCGTGTGTATCTCGCATATATCCCTCCCGCAGTGCGATCGGAGCAATTAGTTTAAAAGCTCGGCATCAGTGGCCGCTCGCGCAATTTTCTCGAGAGGGATGACACCGTGCGGGCTCGGCTGGTTCCTCGTAAAACCAAACGCTCGAGATGTCGCGTAAATCTGTAAAAGAACGCCATCGCCGTGGCTTAATTTCGAAACGATGTGCGCGGCGCCACTCGTGAAAGAGCCGACTTCCATGCTTATCTGCTGCTCTGGGCTGTGGTAATTAGGCCACAGGCGCCGCCGGCTCAGCATAACGAGAGTTGAACTTTTTGAAAATGTCGTCGCGCTCGAATTTCGGCGATTTTGTATAATTTTGAGTTTTATAACCTCCGACATCCACGGCACCTCTCAATTCATGTAATAACATTGTAACGCGTGCCGGAAACATTATAATATTCAATTCGGCCTTGATATCCTCGCGTATAATAATACCCGTGTATCGTCGAGTTTCACGTCCGCGCGCGAATTTGTATAAAGTATTCATTAATTCAGTCTGCTGCATCGAAATGCCTGGAAAAGCGCGTGTACGACAAATGATGCCATCGAAAAACGAACGCTGCGCATTGAATTATCAACACACGGCCAAATTTACGCTACCGATAGAAAATTAGATTAAAACATGGAGAAAGACGCCTCCAATTATTAGAATTTTTGTAACTTTCTTTTCATCGATACAAAATCGCCAGCGATTTGCGATTATACTTGTTTTCTTTTTCAATTATCGTTTAACAATGCTCTGAGACTGTGCGATAGTGAAAAATAAATCCCTTTTCTCTCAGTGTGCGCCTCCCAGCGAAATGCAAGCAACGGTAAGATTAGCAACATCAACCAATAACGGACGCTTTAATTATACCAAAGTGCTCATGAGAGAAAGACAGCTGGAGTCTATTATTATATCGGCAAAATAATTAAGGAATTGGATTTTTTTCTGTCTCGTTCGCGCGTCGGCGTGGTGCTACTACAGCCTCTCGCGAACAAAGAGCCGGAAAGTCACATACACGACGAGTCGCGAATCGCAAGCTCGAAGGGATAATGAAAAGTAGGCGACGCGACATGGACTAAGATCACGCAGTAAATACTGTGTGGCTCGCATTCGCGGCGTGTATTCGTATAGAAACGGGAGAGAGGTGCACATTATGCTCGACTGATCAAACGATGACTCGTCCCATTGAGGTGACGGTCACATAGTCTATATACATATAGGAATATTGGCTACAAGCGCAGATTTCTACTCGCATAGGCCGCAGCTTCTGATTTATGAAAGGACTCCCGACGTATTAGTTCAGATATTCCAGCTGAGTGCTGTTCGAAATTTCAATTGAAAAAATCATTCCGACTAAAAGACGTCAATATGACTCAAGTGACAAAAGAAAAGTCGATAACTGAAATGCGGGATATTTATAAAAGAGCGCCCGAGATAAAAAGCCTTCATACATCTCTATAACTGTGGCGTATCAGTTTTTAATCTCTTTTTCGATCCAGCTCTACTTATCAGCCGCAAGCTCGCGCTCTGCGACTATCCCGAGGGCGCACTTTTTATCACTTTTCCCACTCGTTCGGCGGCCTACGCGCACTCTCATTCGTTTCTGCGGCAGCTGTACAGCGCGGACAATAGCCTCCGCTCCGATACCCAAAGAACGCCGCCGCGATGGGGCCGCAGCCGCCGAGAGAAAAGCAACCACCGCACAGTATAGCGCGAAAAGCGAAAAGTCCAATAAGTGATAAAAAAGAGTCGCGCGCGCTGCTCGAACGAGAGTCAAGATTTGCATACGCCCGTCGACTATTCCGCATTTTCGCGACGATAAATATATTTCAAGCCGTGGAATTCCCACGCAGGGAAGGAAAAAAGAGAACAAAGGGAGAGAGAGTGAGAGAGGGATCGAAGGTCGAATGCAGATTTACGCAAAATAGGATTTCCCTCTTCGGCGGCGAGGCACGAAGAGGGGGGGGGGGGGTCGCGGCGCGGCGGATGCCGTTAGCAGTTACCGGACATAGCGCGCGCGCCGCCGCTGAAAACGGATTCGTCGCTCCACGCAAAACATATAATTTACCGGGGAGAGAGAGAGAGGAAGGGAGTACCGACGCTGAATAAACCTGGATTCGCTTTCAGCTCTTTCGCTCTTGCGCTGAGAGTCATAAGCGTGCGTGTATATGAAGAGTCTAGATCTCTGTGCGGTCGCGTCCGCGCTGTAATAAAATCATCTGGCTATCTATTCTGCTTTTGCGCCGGGATAAATGGCACTGTTCTCCGTTTGTTTGCGCTCCGAGTACAAAGCAGAGCTCGCAAAAGAGCTCGATATGCGCGATTATTGTATTCTTTGTCAGCGCGATGGCTCTGAGAATTCTCTTGCTCGTCGGCATGATAATGGAATCGACTATATATATACATAGAAACTGCGATATCATTTGTAGTTTATTCAAGCAAAGCATATAGAGCGTAATAATTATAACCCGCTTCGAGTGTAACACTTTTAACAGTATAATTGCGTCGCTGGAAAATTTAACCAAGCACTGTGTCAACGCGCTCGAGTATAGAATAAGACGACGAGTTTTCAGTTTCTCTCTCACTCTCTTTTTCCCCGAATCTCAGCGACGCGTCGTAGGCCGGCCGAGCGATTATTATATTCGGTACCTGCTTCCGCACAATCTGGAGTTGGCACAGGCCGCCGCGATCGGAAGGCCTCGGCTGTGACGCGACGACCAGATAAAAAGCTTACCTACGACCGATCGCCCGAGCGATAAACGCCCCCCTTCGCATGAGCGTCCGAAAGGGCGAAGCAGCAACAGCGGCCACAGCAAAAAATAGGCGAGAGAGTGAGCTAGATCATAAACCGGGCCGAAAGCTGCGAGTGGCGCACAGTGCATACATCGCCGCAGCTGCACCGAGCAACGCCCGCGCCAAGCTTGAATTTTTACCCGTACGTCGCTGCGAGCTTACTTCTGCGTGTGTGAGTGCAGCGCACTGGTTCCTCGCTTTTTCGGGAGCCCGCCCGCGCTTTTTCCCCCAGTTTTTGTTCGATAATGCCACGAGATTTATTCGTCGCGTTGGAGAATATATCGCTTGATTTACGATGGCCAGCAGATAATTTTGTTTTATTTCATGTATTTTTTTTTTATTTCCCAAGCTTGCGCGCACGAAGCTCTTTTTCCGTTGTTAGATATTGGATAACTCGCGCGAACTTACGAGAGCTGTCGAATATCCCAGCAGCAAAAAATGTTGCCTCGTCAGGAAACAACAAGCGGCAAATCACGGCTTGCGGCGTCGTCCAATTGATTTTGCACGCGCTGCGATTTCGCTTTGACGTTCGCCGATTGTCCATTTTTCCCCGGCTTCATTAGCGCGCAGCCTCTGCATTTGATTCACGCGCTTTCTCATACACAGTCCCGGCGATGTTTGCTCGACCTGCATAATGACTTCTGCGCAATTATTAATAGGTCGCCAATTATTATAGTCGCTCGTTGCGCGGCTTTTCATCGCGAAATCTTCTACGTTCTCAAAGAAATCACTGCAGGCCGAGTTATAATTACGCTCCGGTGCGTTTGAACAAAAACTCGCGCGATGACTGCAAACGAAATCACGGGCTCGCGACAGCTGGCCATGTCGTATAATCGTCGCCGTTAAACTCTCGAGCGACAAAAGCTGCTCATCGTATAGTCGATAACTCGAAGTACAAAGTGCGCAATGTAGCTCTGCGATAATTCGCGATTCCGCCGCCTCGATGCAAAAGTCTCTCGAGCACTTGGAGCGTGAACCGCACCGCCGGGACGCAAGAAGCGCTGAGCCGAGCGCGCGAACAATTAATCTTCAGCTTCTCCGTTCCTCGTTCCTTCCGCTTCTCATAGTTCGACAAAAAGCGACGATCCTCCTCGAGGCGATAGGAAAAAAAGTACGCAACGACACTTTTCAACGTAAAAGCGACGATAGCGAGCACAATGTACAAGAGGAGTATAAGAAGCAGTCGTTGATGAGCAGTTCGCAGATATTATCTCGATAACGGCTACATAAAACGAAGACGCAGCTGGGGGAGAATCGAGCAATAAACGAACGCACACAACGGCGCGGCGCTGTTTGCTGGCCAGCGGCCAAACGCGATTGTCGCCTTTGCCCCCGGAAGAAAAGAAGAGGGAAACGCGGCGCCGGCCTCAAGAGAGAGTCCGTGTGTCCGACGACCTTTACCTCTCGCGCGCGAGCGACGACGACGCTGCTACTATTGGCTGCTGCAATTTTGAACGACGCGAGAGAGTTTGGAGTTGGTCCAACGCCTTACATATTGGCCGATTTACGAATGACCTCTTCAACGGACTGTGCTACAGCACACGGGGGTCTACGTTTGAAGCAGCGACAAATTCGCTGTCTTTTTCTGCGCTGAGCCAGCTGCAACTATACGATTTTATGATGTCAATTATGCAGATAACCGATACAGAATTCATTTCGATACTGTGCATCAGCGCGTCGAGATCACTCCTGCTATCGAAACTCGTCATTTTTTCAATTGACCGATACTTCGGTGTATTTTTTCCCTCGTAATGTTCCGCTTTCGAACACACGTTTCACGTGTTTTCTTTTACTGCTCGATGCGCGCGGCAGGTAATTCGAAAGTGCTACCACGCAATAAAGCTTTTACGCGAGTTCATCGGAGGATCGCGTTCGATTATTTGTAAACGATTGCATTAATAAGTGAACCATGTCTGTCTGGTATAAAAACTCGCTTCGTTACGAATACGTTGACCGGCTTGCTTTGGCTCAATATACCCCCGGCTTTTTCATTATACACCTCAATCGGGCATATATTTACAAGCATGAAGAAGCGAAAATTTCATATTACGCATCAGGCGTCAGAATAAAGAGAGCGAGCTCGAAAACACTAATCGTGATCGGAATTACAACTCGCGGCAAGCGAGAGCGATATTTAATGCGTGCATGTACTACCGCACGTTTGCTCGCATTAAATTAGGTGCATATGGCAGCTGGCGAGGCGAATGCGCAGCACGTACGCGTG
Source organism: Nasonia vitripennis (assembly GCF_009193385.2). Taxonomy (NCBI): domain Eukaryota; kingdom Metazoa; phylum Arthropoda; class Insecta; order Hymenoptera; family Pteromalidae; genus Nasonia; species Nasonia vitripennis. The sequence goes on along the minus strand of NC_045760.1, from coordinate 11,997,237 downwards.
TACATGGGCGCGCGCAGAGAGCTAGGGATTTTCGGTACATATTCGACTGACTAATTAGCATTGTGAATACAAAACGAGTAACTCACGCGAGGCGCTAATTGACACCTGCAATGCCGCACTGTGTGCTCCGCCATACGTCGATATGTGCAGCGTACAAGTGCGAGTGCGTACGCACGCGAACATTCGTCGCGTAAAGGGTTTCGATGGGCTGTGTATCGCTTTGAATTAATAAGCTTTACTAGCGCGCCGCGAGTCCCGCGAGGCTCAGTGCCGATTTATTTTAATTTGAGGAGAGAGAGAGACAGTTTATGCATCGGACTGTCGTAAAAATTGCGTCGTCTGCGAAGCAGCTGAGAGAGTAGGGTCGAAAGCCGTCGCAGCGTGACTGAAGCCGCTGTGATGCGACTGTGATATAACTCGTAAATTATGCAACGAAATAGCTCTGCTCGCTGTATACTGGCTTATATGAGAAGTATATAAATTAAAACGTACGCAAGCGCAGCGATACAACGGGCTTTATATTGCACTATCAAATACGGCAATAAAAGAGCGAGCGTGCCGTTCTTTGGTTTTTCTACGTCGAAGCGCAGCTCTGTGTTCCGCCGTTCGCGGTATCCTATAAGCAAACGTCAAAGCCCGCGCGAGCAAACAGAATCCGCCGTGCCTATTTCGCGGCGCAATAACGTAATCCTGAACGATGAACCTGTCTCCAAACAAACAAGTGTACACGCGCACGCTGTTTATGCGCTTGAGCGCGGCATTTATTTCCCCTAATACCCAGGACAATAATTCAGGCGCGCGAAATAAAGCGGCCTCTAAGACGCTGCGCTATTACTGAAATCCTCGCGCGCAAGCAACTTAAGATGATTATTGTGCGTTATCGTGGGCTTCGATATAGAAGCGCTTCCGCGGTTCTCGCCGACGAAGCTAACACGCCCTCGGTTATTGCGCGCACTAAACAGGACTTTGCTTGATGCTTTAATCGCGCGCGTTATACGTTATACAGAGAGCACAGAGTACAACGTGTACATATTTTCCATCAGCGAAACGCTGCAAAGCCACGGGTCAGAGGTGCAGGTGCGGCGCAAAAAAGAAGGCATCTCGGAACGAAAATTAAATTTCGGGATGTACAAACACACGCGGAGAGAAAGAGAGCGGAAGCGTGTGCTGCAGGAAACTGGCTGGCACTGCAAGCTCGCCTCTCATCTTATCAGTCGGGCGGAGGCGGCGCGGGAGAAAAAGCGAAAAGCGCACACATACGCGCTGCAGAGAAGCTTGCGAAGTGGAGGAGGAAGGAAAAGAGAAGCGCATCATATATCCCGCGCTTCCGCATACTCGCTCGGGGTATAGTATCAGTATTAGCAGCGCGATGCGCGATACAGAAACGAGTTGACGCGCGAGGAAGAGAGACACGGAGCGAGCGATGTATATAGGTTTATCGTGCGCGACGCTACTGCCAAAGCGCACACGCGCGCGCGCGGAACAAGAGGCTAAAGATTTGCCCCGGCGTCTGTCAAAGTGCCAAGGTGCTCTCCATCTCTCTCTCTCTCTCTCTCTCTCTCTCTCTCTCTCTCTCTCTCTCTCTCTCTCTCTCTCTCTCTCTCTCTCCGTGTATATAGCTCTTCGCTCTCGCTGAATGAAATTCAGCTCTTTCAATAAACGAAAGTCCTCTCTTTCACCGAAAGGCCCTCCTTCTGTGTAAGGAGAGAGGGAGAAACGCTGGAAGCTACTCATATGTACCGTAAAAAAAATGGAGAGTGAGAAGCGCCGGGCGAAACTTTTACAGAAAATTCTCGTTGTAAAAAGCAGGAAATGAATCCGGGGGAATATGACGCCGAGAGTCTCGACGCGCCAGAATTTGTAGGTCGCGCGCAGCTTCGCTTTTTTCCGTCGCTTTTATACTCTCCGCCGTATATCTCCGAGATGCTTCTTCTTCTTCTTCTTCTTCTTTGCGGCAAAGCAGCTTCTCGTTTTTTTCCCCTCTCTCTTCCTCTCTCCACCTATACCGCTTTTTTCCGCTCATCTACTTTCGCCTACTTATCTGCCCGTCGTCTTTCTGATTGTGTATCTGCGCCGGAGAGAGGGCTGCAAGAGATCGCAGACGCTGATCCGACGCTCGGGCTTACTTTCGCCGCGAAGCCGAAGGAAGGAAGAAAATCTGCCAACGATTTTTAGCGATTAATGGCCGCCGCGCCGTCTTGCGCTGTATTTTTGCCGCGCGTTCTGCTGTAATAACGCCGAGTGGAAATTCTCTAGGCTGCGGGGTGAAGTTGTTTTGCTCGATTTTCCTTGTACTCGATTCGTTCTCGGCGCCGCGAGCAATTTCAATACCGATCTTGATTTCACAGATAAACGAAGAAAAGCGAGATCATATTGAGACACTTCGTGAACATCGAAACGTAAAAACTGATGTAAGTGGCCATCGGCTTATATTGGACTTTTTCTTTTAAATTAAATCACGCAGCGAGCTCGGTTTATATCAAAGCCGCAGGAGGTGCAGGAGCCGTTACTTTAATCATAAGAAATCCGGCGTATAAACTTCTGGCTGGTAGAGCGCGGAGATGGCGCAAACTTCCCGTTCGGTTTTTCGTCCCTGATGTACCTTATCTCGATCGACCGGAGGTATCTATATCTTCTCTCCAACTCTTCGTCCTGCTTCTTCATAACCTCTCCGCACGCTGACGAGAAACGGATAGTATCGATGCGGCCTTCGACGTCGAAAGAAGGGGTCGAGCTATCGTTACGGACGCTTCCGACGCAGACGGGACGTAAGAGGCCGGCAGCCGTCGGTATTAGAACTGACTTAATTATCGCTTGCGGAAAGCTTTTTTTTCTCAGAAAATCGGTGCTGAAAAATCGGAACTTTTTATCCTGCTTCTCGGATCCATCAGAGAAATCTGACTTGTACACGGCAGCCGCTTCGTTATAACGAGGCGCACTAATTAAATCAACGACAAGCTCCCCTCGTCAAATCCCTCTAACCTGGGCGTATAGAAAAGCTCGACACTCCGCGAGACAGCGTATCCAATGTCCACTCCATAAGAAAAGTGAGTCTTCCTTCTTTGTCTCCAGCCCGAGCTAGGGTGCTCTCGTTTTTCAATTTTTCCGTCTGCAACTTCGGCGGGCCACTTCGAAAGAAAGCGCGCAGAGGAGAAGCCGCAGCAGAGAAGAGGAAGAGGAGGTGAAAAGCGAAGGAATATGTAGAGAGCCGCGCGAGAAGCGAGAGAGGAGCACTTGAAAGCTCTCCAGAGGACTTCACTGGCTGGCTGGCACTTCATCCTCGCCGCACGCTGAGAAGCGTACAGCGCACGAGCATGGCTGCGGCTCTGCTTTTCTTTGGGCCACCACCCTCCGCGGAGGGCTGGGCCACCCTACTCCCATCGTGTCTTTTTTTCTCGCTCGCGAGCTTTGTTCGCCGCGAGCGAAGAGAAGCAGACGCTGCTGGACTCTTTTGACAAGTTGCAGCCGATATAAAAGCGGTTGCACACGCCGGCTTCGGACTTTTTTTCGAATCATATCATATGCGTATACTTCTTCAATTTTCTTATCAGTAGCAAAAGCAAAGCGCTCACTCAACGCTCTCGACACTTGCAGCCGATCAGCTGTACACGGAGCGATTCGGATGCGCGCAACGTTACATCTGGCTCGCTAGGTGATTCACCGAGGGATATTTGCGGGGGCGTCGCTCTCCCGACAGCAGTCCAGGATTACTCAACAGTTTACTTACCCAACTCCTGGCGGACAGGGAGAGAGAGAGAGAGAGAGAGAGAGAGAGAGAGAGAGAGAGAGATTAGATTAGATTAATTAATTTTTATTTACGTACATTATGTTGTATGATTCAATATGTACAGCAGAGTAGTAAAAGTACAAAAATAATAAGTTTGAGGTATCTGTTTTAGTAGGTGTGTAGTGTGAAAGTATGCTGAGGTGGAGATGGGTTAAGCGAGAGTGAACAAGTGTGTGCGTGTGCGTGACTGTGTACACGATGTTTATGTGTTTATACGCTTTCGAGTTCTATAAAGTAATCTTTAGTTTCTTGAATACTGCGATAGATGTAGTGTTACGGAGGTGTGATGGCAGGTTGTTCCATAGGTATGAGGCGCTGATATGAAACGAGTTCCTCAGCGTCTCCGTCGCGAAAGTAGGGATATCCAGAGGTCTCACTTCCCCCCTAACAGGCCGGAGTGCTACGCGAAAGTCGAAGTAGGCCAGTACGTATGATGGTACGGCAGTGTTAAACATTTTTCGTAAGAAACAAGCAGTGAAATACTTCCTGCGTCCGGCAGTGGTAAGCCACTACAGCTCCCGCCTGTATAGGGAGATGTGCTCATCTCTCCTTACACCATAGATGTACCGAATCCCCGTGTTCACGAGCCTCTGTAGTTTTAAGTCGAGTTCCTGCGGCAGGTCATAGTATACAAGAGAACAGTAGTCTATAAAGGGAAACAGGAGCGCTTGCACTAAGTGCTTGCGCAATCTGAGATTGGTACTTTTTCTGAAAAAGTAAAGCCTGTACATTAGCGAGTGAGCACGCTTACACACTTGTGTAACGTGCTCCTTCCACGTGAGTTTAGAGTCAAGCACAAATCCCAGATTACGCACAGAAGATTCAAAGCTGACCTGGGCACCCCCAATGTTGATGTAGGTGTTAGCTATTGAAGGTAGTGCATTTATGTAGTAGGGGGAGCCCAGGACAATTGCTTTGATTTTGTTAACATTGAGTTTTAGCCTGTTCTGTGCAGCCCAGCCCATTATCCTCTCGGCATTAGCACTCATCCTGTTTGATAAAGAATCGAGCTCCTCAAGGTGGCATTGACTGTAAATTTGTAAGTCATCCGCATAGATGAGATGGGAAACATCGGTATCAAGACAGAAACCGATGTCGTTGATGTACAATGCGAACAGCAAGGGACCCAGAACGGACCCCTGTGGGACGCCGATGTTAAGACGCCGAGGGGAGGAACGTTCGCTATTGTCACCAACGACGGCCTGCTCTCTCCCAGTGAGGTAGGAGGCAAACCAGCGGATGACCTGCTTTGAGAAGCCGAAGGTGGATAGCTTTCTCAGGAGCCTGACGTGACACACAGTGTCAAACGCCTTGCTAAAGTCAAAGAGAAGGAGGAGTGTTACTTTCTTTTTGTTTATCCCGGCCCTGGCATCATCAGTTAGCTCAATTAGGCCAGACTGAGTGCTGTGACCAGTGCGGAAGCCTGTTTGAAAATTATCTAGTAGGAGCCTTGTCTGTGCACCAGCCACTCCAGGACCTTGGATAGAAAGCAGAGAAGTGAAATCGGACGGTAGTCAGTCACGGCTGTTGGTGAACTGACTTTGTTGAGTGCGCGCACAAGTGACAATTTCCAGGCAGATGGGAAGCAGGGTTCGCTCAGGGACAGGTTGAAAATATGACTTAGTAAGGGAGCGAGAACCGGCAATGCTTTTGAAATAACTGTGGGATGCCGTCACTTCCCCTGGCCTGGGTGTCAAAGTGCGAAACCGCAGCCAACACGTTCGATTCCGATATAATGCTGAACTCGAAGTGTTCCGGGAGGTCAAGATTTTCCAGGGTGAGAAGATAATTCTCAACGGCAGGGGCCAACGGATCGTTGGAGATCGCGCTGAAATGCCTGTTGAGTTCATCCGTGGTAAATCGGGATGGTAATGGGGCCTTAGTGGCAGAAATTCCAAGTTTCTCCAGCTCTCTCCAGATCTCGGCAACGTCGGTCAAGGTAGACAGGCGTGAATAATAATAATTCAGCCTGGCTTCCTCGACTTGTTTATGAGCATAGTCTCTAGCTAGTCTGTAAATGCGGAGATCCGAATCGAGCTTAGAGTCCCTGAAACGCCTGTAAAGTCTATCCCTCTCGGATACAAGGTCACGAAGAGCCGTGGTGTACCACGCGTGACGTTGTCATCTTGGTGTCACAGTCCGCAATGGGGCGAGATGATTGATGGCGTTCGTTAGGTTAGCGTTAAGTATAGATATGCTTTCGTCGAGTGATGACGTGGTGAGAGATGACCAGTCACATGTGCTAAGAAAGTCCCTTAGCTTCTCGGCGCTGATTCCTTTAAAGTTTCTATAAGAGTATGTGTTAGGTACGTAGCGTGAAATCTGTACGTCGAGAGTGGCCGTGATAAGGTCGTGTCCGTTGATGAAAGGTGCGGCTGTCTTCCAGTATGACAGCAGGCGATCCTGCTCATCGATTAGACACAAGTCAAGCCAGGTGTCAGAACCCTGTTTGTGGTGCGTGGCACCATAGGGAACAGAGGAAAGGGAGTTTTCATCAATGAAGGCCCTGATGAAATTGGCGTCTTCAGATGAGGAGAGTTGGCCAAAATTAAAGTCTCCCATTATAACCTTCGTGGAGTAGTTGTGCATGTAGGTTGTTAGCTGGTCTATAAAGTTAGAGCCTTGGAAGAAAGGAGCATGAGGTGGACGATACACAACCCCCACGAAGATAGGAGAGACTCCCTTTGCCGATACTTCACAGAAGAGATATTCAGGCTTGCCTGGCTTACCAGACCATTCACCGTCAGATGATGAAATAACGCTAACTGTCAGAGATTTGTGTAGAGAGAGAGGGGCGGGAGGGGGTATCCAAGCTGCCAGCGCTTTCGAGTCAAATTTACAACTGACGGCTGCTGAGGAAGTACGCGCGAATCGATGGCTAACTGTTCCGGCAAGTTTCGAACCGCACGGAGATTAACAGGAGGCGTTCGCGGTTATCTTCGACCGTCAAAGAGCTATTTTTCAATGAAATTCAATAGCGAGCTACCGCACAGCACGCTGACTCCTGATTCGCCGGCCTCGAAAGTGCGGGGCAACGGAGAAACTTGACTCTCAACGTACGGGCCAGTTGATTGCTTGTTTGTGCGCCGCCGCGGGAACTCGATCGGTGATTCCTTCGATTTCCTCCAGCGAATTTTTCTGGCGAGGTCGAAAACCTCATGCTAAAAAGCGGCGAGCTCAAGCACTGGAATCGCGCTGTAATAGAAATATAAAGGCGATGCGTCACCGATTCTTTCGCTCGCATTCATAGTCGCACGGGAGGCAATAAACCGTCGAGCGATGCTGCCGCGAAGCATAACAGCCACTCGATCGAGGAGGAGAAATTCACGGGAGAGCGGGGCAAGACGAAATTCCAAAGTACAAAACCCTACCGGTACTTGCACCACAAGCTCGAATAAAGCCAGCTCGACCCACAAAGGCTATCGAGCCTACGTAAACTCTCTCTTTCTCTCTCTCTCTCTCTCTCTCTCTCTCTCTCTCTCTCTCTCTCTCCCTCCGGCTTTTTTCCGGTCAAGAAGGCCACTCGCAGCAGCACTTGATGGTAAACATAAAAGACTCTGAAATATCGAGTGCTATCGGGTGGCGAGTTGAAAAAACTATAATAGAGCAAGAGCCGAGGTAGCAGCGGCTTCGAGTATAGCTGCGCCCTCGCGAGGATGATAAATCAAGTGCTCGCGCGCTTAATCGATGGGGCTTTGTGCTGCGCGCGGAGCTTAATGCACGCGAAAGCAGCTTCTATATACGGCCCCTTTTCTTTTTCGCATCGCTCGACCCCCTATACTGCGAAGCGAGCATATACCGGTTGAGAGAAATCTAAGCGCGAAACTTACGCAGAATGCACCTCTCACCGCGCGATCTTTCCATCGCGGGGGATTTGTATATGCAGAAATATAATATGCTAGCGCGCTTACGTTCCCATCTGGAGCGCGAGCGCGGGGAGTTTACGACTTTTCCCGCGGCAAGCTTGCGCCGTTCCTGGCGCGACGATAGAAGTTGGATTTCGGGGAGGCTTCACCTACGATGATTACTTCCGATTCGATTCTCTCCCGCGGGAGAGAATCGCGGCGTCGCTCTTTGCATACATAGTCTTTTCCTCCCTCGACTTTGCAAGGCTGCGCGCGAGGATTCTTCAATTTCGAGCTTGGCTTCGTTTCGATTGGGTTATATACGTCGTCGTTGGGACAAGCTGAATATCGCGATGAACTCGCGCACTGTTTTGCGGGAGGAGCGTGCACTTGATGGAATGTACTCGCGCGCTTGCGATTTAAATATATCTTTGGGTGACAGGAGAGCGGAAGATGTGTCGGATCGGCAGAACTTCTCCTTGCTGCTTTTTCGAGCTTATGGAATTTCCCTTTTGCTTTACACTAAACGCACGATGATTTTAATTTGCACGAGCTGGTTTTTCGGATTTGCGAATTTGACCCAATGGATTGGTCCTGAAAGGCGACAGGAAGCCGAAATAAATTTTATCACTGGGCACGCGGTGCTCTCTTGAAAATCATATTCAATTCACAAAATTAAGCTTTATGAATTCGACTTTTACATATACGCACGGCGAGCGATATGCGGCATTTTTAATTATTCTGATTAAGCTATACTCGACGCGAGACTGAGTGATGTCACATTTAAACGTCTGTGAAGCACGTTAACGCTTCATTTCGTGATTTATTAAATTGCGTACGTCAGATTTTTTAACAAAAATACCATAATCTCGCTTGAAACTTCTACCAGTGAAATATCGCAAATAAATGACTGAAAAATTTGTCACAGAGAGAGAGAGAGAGAGAGAGAGAGAGAGAGAGAGAGCGCATGTATAAATCCTTCAAAACTCTCGAGCTAGGGCATTCACAGATTATCGCGTAAAAAATCCGATATATTATACACGTATCGGGTCTTAGCGCTGCGCCGGCGGGTTATAAACAAAACGAGGGATCTCCCCGCACGTATAGGCACTCGTGCTAAGTAGCTACGACACTGGGCTCGCCGAGCGACCTAAAATTAGACTCCTTTACTTTTCAAGACGGCGCAAGCGAGTCTCTCGCGTTGTCTGCGCGAGTATAAAGTGTCTCGGACTCTATTCCGATATATATGCACGATGCATCCCGCTGCTGTTTTATAAGGCCGACGAAGAGGAAGCCGAGTCGGCGGCATCTTCACAGGCGAGCGACTAATCGCCTCATAATCCGGGCAGCAAGAGAGCCAAACTTTGAGCGATTTCTATTTAACGAGGCTCGTTCTGGCATTGGACGTCGCGGAAGGAAATGCCAAGTCAGTCAGAGGCACACGCTCGGCGAATTAAGATGTAATTCGTTTTGGGAAACGATGGCTATAGCGCTGCGCTGGATATAAAGGTCGAATTTATTTTTAACCATCCCTAAAGAAATCTTACAAATCGGGTACATTGACCGACTTCCTCCTCTATTTAGCTTCAACGCGACTATTTTGCGAGTGTTTTGAGTACGTATACCGACAACAAAATATCGCGATTTTTTCTCCGATTTCACTCCCCAAACACAGTATCACCCCTTATTGACGAGTTTGAAGCTCGGCGTGCACGCCAGTGTCGAGAAATTCTCGAAGCAGACATTTTGATGAATTTGACGCGCACCATTTATCAAGAACCGACGTATCCATCATCCCACTTTACACAAATTTCTTCGAATATGAAAAACATACATAGCTATGCACTCTCGCGGCGTTTTTTTCCCCCATCTGCTCGTAAAGCCCACGCAGCTCTCGATCCTCCATAGTTTGTCCAACAAACATAACGCGTAAAACCGTATCCATTCGGTGCGCTACACCATCGCCGGCGTTTATTCAACTAATAAAGCAGTAATTCGTACAATAAATGTTTTCTCTGCAGCCTGCAAGTCGGCTAAAAAAGCTCGAATGTCGGAGAAAGAGAGAGTGAGACGGAAAAAAACAACAAGCGCGCGCCGAGAGCGAT
>NC_045760.1:11897500-11982500 GCF_009193385.2 Nasonia vitripennis | reverse complement strand
AGAATAGCTCTGGAACTCATTTCTCATTTTCGAGGAATAATTCCTTCTTCTACTGAAAAAACAAGAGCGTGATGCTGGCTGTTCAAAATAATTTGTAGATTGCGTTTCGCTGCTTTGAATTTCATTGTCTTCGTTATCTATATCTATGTAGGAGAAATTTGACAATTACAGTCTCGCGCATTGTTCTCGGCTCGGCCCGAGTCATCCCGAAAGCTTTTTACATTTTTCCCCTCTTTTGGAGCACTCAGAAGTATAAAATATAAAATCGCAGACATCTGAATGGCACAATATAAGAAGACGTTTTTAATTCCCCTGGCGTATGACAAGTGAAAGCAAAGTGCAAAGGCATTAACGTGCAAAAAAGGAGTTTGACTTCCGACGCGGAGTCGCGGAGAGAAGCGAATAAAATGAAACAGAGCGAGAGAGGGGGTGGAGAGGGTGGGAGGGGGTGCAAGAGAGAAAAAGAAGGAGTAAAATCGCAGAAGAAACTCGAAGTTTCCGGGCGCTCGCTTTCTCGTCTCTTGTAAAAATCAGAGAGGCTCTTGAAGGTAATTATTCGCGAGGGCGACGGAGAGGGGAGGCGAAATAGCCGAGTTTAATAGAGGGCTGCATGATTAAAGACTGGGACCCATCGGCTAGGCTCTTACGCCAAGCCGAAGTGAAACGCCGCGTGCGCGAGGAAGGGTGCGGGCGAACGGGAAAACGTTCCAGGCGCCGTGTCCTCCTCGAGCTCACCACCTGTGTATGTATATATCTATAGGTACTTGTACGCGTAGACGGTATATGGGATAACCTGAAAGAGAAGATATGTAAATGAAATGAAATCCTTGTTAAAGCCCTTGGAGAGAGAGAGAGAGGGGGGGGATACGCAGCACGGCGAGAGTAGCTCCGAGAAGTGCACGCGTATATATAGGTATACGCAAGCCCGGGTATAGGAGCATAGTTTCTATTTATTTTCTTTGAACTCTCTTCTGGGCTTCGCCTCGAGTACAGCGCGCTCGGGGCAGAGAGCTTGCTCAGATCGCCTCTCTACGCGCTGCAGTTAAGGCACGAACTGCTCGATGATGATTTCTAATGGGACTCGCGTATAAGCGCCTTTGAAATTGGAGTTTCGTTTATTCGGACCGTTATTTGTCCGATTATATTCGCAGCTTATTATATGTGGCCAATGAGTTTTTATTAGCTAATTATGGGTGAACATTCGGTTAGATGCCAATATTAGAGCAACGTACACATCCTTTCTTTTTCTATATTCCAGGCGGAGATCAAAAGTAGTGATATCGTCTGCACGACCGGAAGACAGCGGCAGATACGAATGTGTGGCTGAAAGCACTTCCGGTCATAGGACTTCACTCGCAGCCCAGCTTCTAGTCGTTCATGATACGAGAATTCCGGAAACCAGTGAGTATACTCATTTTTTGTCATTTCGCGTACATTTAGTTCTTAGTACCATATTATATTATTTACTTATTGCTATACCTATTGACGTTTCTCGAAACTAACGGTTCTGTTTACTCTACGCGCGGGAAAGAACAGACATGCTTGAACCATCGGACTGTTTGATCGCTGATAAGCGAAGATAGATGGCGCATCGGTACTTTTTCGCTTCCCTTGTCAATATGAGACGAGCACACTACGAGTCTACTGTAGCAGTACTGTACTCTGTCCAACCTATCGTCTGACGTCACAGAACATTTCAGTTGCTTCATAGAGTCGCTGACGCTATTATAGACCAACGCGTTGATGGAATACGACTTGATGGAAAAAATCGTCGGAAAATTACAAAAAAATATCGAAAACTCCAATTCTCTAACGAAACAATAACTCGCACTGGCCGGCGCAAAATCCATTTCTCCGTTTTGCTAGGAAAAATACGCCACGCGAATAAAAGTGTCTCAACGTTTTTTTCCACGCAAACGAATCGATAAAGCAGAGGGAAAAAAAAAGAATAATCGTCCGCAGAGAAAATCTGCATCGCGTCGAGCGAGGCCGACGCCTTTCGCGCCTGCGGACGTATTCAATCGTCAATATTTACGAGAGCCACCTAGCTGACCTATATATACATGTACATATGGAATAGGGGGGGGGGGAGCGAAACGACGCTGATGTCAACTGTTATAATGCAGAACGCTGGCTCTAGAGCCGACAAAAAACGCGCGCGGGAATGCGCGTTCGAGTAATTGAAAAACAAAATTTCACGCCCAGCGCAATAAGCGAAGCTCCCCGTTCTCGGCCGGACTGACACGTGTTTGTGTCGCTGGCCACGCGGGCAACGGATGTAACCAGTATCGCGTAGCGCGCGGCGCTATACGCGACTCTCGTAAAGCTATCTCTCACTCACGCAGCCGAGGCGAGCTTGTCAACGCCCGTATAGATACGTATGCGCGAGGGCACGCGAATTTCCAAAGCTCGTTAAATCATTGAAAGCTCCCCAACGCTCCGAATGCGCGAAACAGTGCGCGTCGATTCGTTTTGTCGAGCTGGGAGGAAACAAAAAAAAAACAGCGCGAGTTTGCGGCAGCAGAAGCACCGCTGGAACAATGGGCCAAGGCACAGGCGAAAAAACGACGCCGGCGCTTGACCGCTAAAAGTGCAAAATCACTAACTCTCTTTCCCGAACGATATTTCCGAGCTTACGTACGAGATCAGAACTATAGCCAATTTCCCGCCGAGAATACAATTTATTTCCCTTCCGAGCTCCACTCGTCTCATTCTGTCTGCTCCAGCTCGTTTTTCTCTCGCTCCTATCTTCCGCTGTTGCTGCTCCCCCCCCCCCCCACTTTCCCCTTCCGTGTTGTGTATACCGCGCTGCTGCCTCCGCAGCTTGTCCCCTCTTAATCTCGTAACGTAGAAATTTCGTTTAAAAAATAAAAATTCGAGCTTTAACGCGCTGCCGAATTATATACAGCAAGAATTCCGTATCGATTTCGAGTTAGATGTTTTTGTTTTTCTATATGAATATCGCCTGTTACAATGCCGCTACCCTAAGCGGGTCTTGGGCGTTGTCGTCCAGATCGGATGGGTGGGTGCCTATCACCACTACACAGCGCGTCCTTAGGTTGCGGATAGAGGACAGCCCCTGAGAAAGAGGTTAGCTGCGAATAAATTGAATAAGCAGCCGCGGACAGCCGATAGGAACAGGCGTGGGTGTGATGAGCCCACACTGTCGAACGCATTCATCTAGACACACTACGCAAGCACCACAACAACAAAAACACTTCACATTATCTCTTATCTCTCAATCTATCTCTTTCATCACACATTACAAAAATGGGCAAAAATCCTGCTGCCGAGGAGGATGCGGGAGCGATGACAACTGCCCCGAAAGGGGATGTGTAGAATGATTCGTCACCTGGTCTTACGCGGTAACGATGATAGCGAAGGCGCGCTGCCTTGCAGGGGGCGTTAGGATGAGAGAATGAAACCGTAGTGTGTCTGACGACGAGTTGACACTGTCCTCGTCAAAGTCGGAAAGCTCTCATACTTAGTTCTAGAGAGGTATGGGGGTTATCACCTCTAGAACGGTGGACTCACCTGCGATCGGAACAGGATCCGAAGCGCGCGGGTTTAACATAACATCATGGCTCAAAAAACTCAAATCCGAACCAAAAGGAAGCTGATAGGTACAATCTACATTTGGTAGCAATACAGGAATCGCGGTGGCCAGATGGCGGAGTACTAGCATCGGGTAACTTCACGTACCTGTATGGGGCCGGGAGTGGGGGATCTCTAGGCACCGGATTTCTCGTAAGCAAAAGCATCATACATTCGGTTAAAAGTTTCAAATCCGTCAATGATAGGCTCTCGTACATCATTATCGAAGGTGAATGGTATAGATATGTATTTATTGATGTACACTGTCCTACGGAGGACAAAGAAGAAGAAGCTAAGGATCTCTATTACGAAACTTTAGAGCAGGTAATCGACCAGTTCGCGTCTTACGACACAAGAATAGTATTAGGCGATTTCAATGCTAAAATAGGTAGGGAGGAAATGTTTAGGCCTACTATAGGTAAGGAAAGCCTGCACGAAGTCAGCAATGATAACGGTATTAGGGTCATAAATTTCACGGCGGCAAAAGATCTTATAATCAAAACTACGTGTTTTAAGTACAAGAACATACACAAGGCAACGTGGACATCGCCGGACGGGGCCACACAGAACCAAATTGATCATTTCCTCATTGAAAAAAGACGTCATACTAATGTTCTTGACGTAAGGGCTTACAGAGGGGCAGATAGCGACTCGGACCACTTCCTAGTAGTAGCCAAATTAAGAGCTAGACTAGTAGCGAATCAAAATAGTAAGCGAGCAAACAAGGTAGAAAGCTTCGATATTGAGAAACTACGAGATAGAACAGAGCGAATTAGGTACCAGATAGAAATTAATAACAGGTTTCAGGCACTTGAAGAAGCAAACACATCGCCGGAGGGGAATGACGAACCGAATAGCTTATGGGGGGACATCGAAAAAACGGTAAAAGAGGCCGCGAACAAAGTACTGGGTAAAAAGAAAAAGCCAAAGAGCAAACCATGGTTTGACGAAGAGTGCGAACTCTGGTTTGAAAGGCGCAAAAAGGCTAAATTAGATAGCTTACAAAATAGAAGCGATAGGACCGTAGATAAGTATTCTAACGTAAGGAAACAGACGAGCGCGATCTACAGAAATAAGAAGCGGGAGTATCAAAAGAATCTTATTAGGAGAATAGAAACTAACAGTAAGGAAAATAACCCCCGCGAAATGTACAGAGGGATTAACGCCATCAGAAAGGGTTTTAGGAGTAGAGCGCAATTGATGAAGGACGAAAACGGGGACCTCGTAACAAATGACAACGAATTACTGTCGCTGTGGAAAAATTATTTCGATAAATTATTAAACGTGCACGAAAATAGCGAAGAATTAGGGGACGAAATTCACACTGCTGAATCCCACGTGGAGGAACCGAGCTACCAAGAAGTAGAAGCCGCGATTAAAAAACTAAAAAACAACAAAGCCGCGGGAAATGACTCTATACCAGCTGAGTTACTCAAATATGGGGGCGTCGAGCTCACTTTCAAAATCTATAAACTAATATGTGCCATCTGGAAAAATGAAACAATACCCGAAAATTGGAAGGAATCTATCATTATACCGATTTTTAAAAAGGGGGATAAGACAGACTGCAATAACTATAGGGGTATTTCACTTTTAGCAACGTGCTACAAAGTTCTGTCAAACGTAATACAAGCTAGACTCACTCCATTCGCGGAAGATATAGTAGGAGATTATCAGTGCGGATTTCGGCGTAACAGATCGACGAGCGATCAAATGTTTACCATAAGACAGTTGTTAGAGAAAAAGTGGGAATTTTGCGAAACCATACACCAACTATTTATAGATTTTAAAAAAGCGTACGACTCTATTAAGCGAAGCAAAATGTATCAAATTATAGTACTTCTCGGTATACCGAAAAAACTCGTGAGATTAATTCAAATATGTCTGAACGGAAGCACGGGAAAGGTCCGAGTAGGCGGTAATGTGTATCAGAACCCTTCATGATACGCGATGGTTTAAAACAAGGGGATGGGCTCTCTACGGTGCTGTTCAACTTAACGTTAGAGTATGCCGTTAGAAAAATGCAGGTTAGCCAGCTAGGCGCAACGCTTAATGGAACAACGCAGATACTAGGCTACGCAGATGATTTGGATATATTGGGGGATTGTAGGGAAACGGTAGCAAGAAACGCGGAAATCCTCATAAAAGCGGTGGAGTATACAGGGTTAGAAGTGAGTGAATCAAAAACAAAGTACATGATTGTGGATAAGCTAGGCATCTGCAGAGGGGAGGAAGATCTCAGAGTTGGGAATTTTACTTTTGAAAAGCTTAGCGAATTCAGGTATCTGGGTACGACCATAAATGATAGAAACGAGATTAATGTCGAAATAAATAAGAGACTCCATTCGGGTAATGCTTGCTTCTACGCCGTGAGTAATTTACTTAAGTCGAGGCTGTTGTCTAAAAACGTTAAAATAAGAATATACAGAACAATAATACTGCCGGTGGTTCTGTACGGGTGCGAAACGTGGGCTCTCACTAAGCAGGCGGACAACCGTTTTAGGGTATTTGAAAATAAAGTCTTGCGAAGAATATACGGGCCGAAGAAAGATGAGGAAACCGGGGAATGGAGGAGACTACACAATGATGAGTTACACAATCTGTACGCGTCACCAAATATTAACAGAATAATAAAATCGCGCAGATTGGGATGGGCAGGGCACGTAGCGAGAATGGGAGACGACCGTACGGCAGCGCATGTCATGAAGGGCAGGCCGATGGTAGCGCGACCTTTAGGTAGACCTAGACGTAGATGGGAGGACAACGTAAAAGCGGATCTAGTAGAAATAGGACGGGTGGGTGTCGATCGGAGAGGTGCATCTTGGGTGGGGTTGACACAAGATAGGGCAGCGTGGAAGGCTTGCGTAGATGAGGCGATGAACTTTCGAGTTCCAAATACCACGTAAAAAAAAAATATGAATATCGCGGCTATACATCTGCCAATAATTCAAACCGCGCTATTTCATGCATTGATGCGTCAGAGTCAAAATTTATTGCCTTCATTCATGTCTGTCTAAAATCTTCCATTACCGCTAAAATAGTCGAGTGACAGCTCATACCGCGAGGGAAATTGTCACTCATATATTGTTAACTACACCCGTCGTATTATTTATCACTGTAATGTCTATTTCACAAAATTCCAAGTACATACATCGACGCTCAGTCATACGTAGTTTATAGCCATCCTAATCCCTTAAGCATCCAAATAATAGCGCAAGTTAAGCGCGTCGGCGAAATAACGGCAGCGGGGAAAGTCGGGGTCGTAATTTTCAGGAGCGCGTCGCGCACACCTCCGGAGAGAAAAGCACTTGCGGTTGTTCCACCGACGGCCGGGTCCGGGCGCGGTACAAAGGCCGGCAATTAGAAACCCGATGACAGCACGTCCGCGGCGGGTTTCGGATGGCCCTGACGCGCCCGATATAATGACGCGTCAGCACACACAATCCCGGCCACGGTTGGCGCGAACATCCATTGGTGAGTGTGTGTGTGTCTGGCTCGTCGGCATCGAGTGGCATGATAGACCCTCTACGCGAGCTGAGGTTATTAAAGGCTAGCGGTATACGTATACACGCAATGTCGGCCTCCGCTGTTTTTAACTGTTTTTCCTTATATTTTCGAGACGCCTGCGTGCATATATTATATGTACTGCTATTACTGCTCGACGACGGCTTACGATGGCGGATTGAAATCGGAGCTGGCGGGGCTTTGTTGAGAACGAATGCGCGACACGGGATACTCGAGATGCATTTTCTAACGCGCTTTTTGCCGCTCGAAAAACGGGAACAAGAACTGAAAGAGCACTAATTAGGACACACGGCGATACACGCCCGCACAGGGTTAATACGGAAAGGACATGATATTTATACAAGCGCGGGCGTCGGCAAAATTGAATCAATTTTTGCCGGTTTAATTAGCGAATTATAATTATATTATATATTCAGTAGGGCATGATGAGCCCCGGCAAATTAGCATTTTAATTAACTGCTGCCGCGTGCGTGTCGGTGCGGAATCGAGCGGACCGGCCGTGCGTTTATTAGTCCCGTGAAAAGCAAAGAAAATATTTCCGGCTGAAACAGTGTCTGATGCCGGTCGGAGTAACGCGAAAATTTGCATAAATAAAAATCCCCGCCAGCTTAGACGTCTTCATTTGTCTTGAGAGGGACTCGCTTTGTCGCTGCGCAGAGAAACTCTCACGTGCGCAAGTGCAGCGCCTGATGCAGTACGTGTGTTCTCTCTCTTTCCCGAGTCTCGAGTCGTAATAACAGCGTCGCTTCGTGCCCAAGTTACACTGGGAAATGCTCGAGCGGTCACGCACCTGTGACAAAAGGACGGAGATGGAGAGAGCAAGAGAAAAAAGAGAAAAGCTCCGCAGCAGCGCGACTGTGTAAGTATAACCTCGAACTCGCCACTTTTTTCACGGCTCTGCCCACTCAGACGTTTTCACGAGAGGCGAATGTGCGACTCTGCTACTACCGCGAGGACTGAATTTTCTCTGCGGGTTTCAGGGCAGCTGCATATAGAAAAATTCGTATACATCGCGCGATCGATAGTCCGCGTCAACGAGAATGCAGCCTCGCGCCTATATCGTTCTCGACGATCGGTAATGTCGTCGTCGTGGTCGGGTGACAGCTGTAAATTTAGTGCTCGCCGATGACAATCAATCTCATCAGCGGCCGTAATGCGTTCCTAGCTCTGAATTATATCGTATCGGTTATGGCGAGGCGACGATGGTCCGCAAGGATGTATGGCTTGCCCGGCCCCCTGGGGGGACCAGCGTGGCCGCGAATTCGCGATCCTGTACACACGAGCATTCATCCCTGCGAGTAGAAGCAGCGGCGGCCATTGTTGGCTCAGCTAGCCGTACGATATCGTGTGTTTATGGGATCAAATGAGTGCACGTGTGCAGTGTATATCGCGGGATTCTCCCGGCCCGTTGGCGGCGGCGGCGGAATATTTCCGGCGCAGACCGAGAATGTTTACGCGCAAGGCGAGGAGATCCGCGGGGGCGCATTGTGTGCACCGAGCTCTGATGGAATTTAGCCGGATGCTGTGTACCAGCGCATTTTTTATTCATCTCCGAAGTGCATGTATTAGCAATAGCGCCGCGCATCGGATTCCCGTGTATACCGCCCTAATGAAATATTCGTGCGCGCGCACGATATAACGGCTTACTCTGCGCGCATATTACGTATACTCGCATAGCGTCGCCGGTATAAGAGTCGTGCTGGGAATGTATAAATTCAAAGCACGAATCGTAGAACATCGGGGTATAAAAGAACCAACGTCAACAATGCACCGGCGGAGCTATTATATAGCCGAAGGTATACACGTGTTTACATGCGGTGGGCTTTTGATGCTAACCATAACGAGAGCGATCGATTTTCTCAGGAGACCATCATCAGATATTACACTGAGAAAAATTTGATAGTAGAAATTACTATTTGGGATAGTAATTTTTCCTGCTTTTCATAATAAATTGGTAACAGACTTTTAAGATATTAGATTTTACTATCCAAAGATAGTAATTTTTTATGAAATCGAATTTTTAAAAATTTAATTTCAATTTCGCTTAGTTCTATATTTTACACCTCTTAGGTACTTCGCGCTGTTATTACTTTATTATTTTTATTGATTATTATTATGATGTTTGGAAGAAAGAGATTAATTTTTTTTTTTTGCGGCGACGGGAATCGGAATCTGGAGCTCCGGCATGAGAGTCGAGTGCGCTGACCATTTAACTAAACAGATCTGTTACGTACAAAATTTCAGATCTAGCTCATGTATTAATTGGCGTACTAAAGTTAATAAAAATTAACAACGATTAATAAATAATAAAGTTAAATCAATAGACACAGAAACTCATTATAATAAAATAAACGTAAAATGTCAACTAAAATACTGATTACCGCAGAAAAAAAAAATTAAATTCGAACCTTACCGACTGAGAATATTATAATTTTTCCCACATTTTATAGTACATTTTACCATCTTAGGTAGTAAAAATTAAGAAATTAAGTTTTTTGAAAGCCGTAACAATTTTTACTATCTGAGATAGTAAAAATTAATATCTTTTACAGTGAATTTTACTATAAAAGATAGTAAAAATTACTACCTTCCGAGTCTGTTACCAAATTATCATCCGAGATAGTAATTTTTACTGTCAAATTTTTCTCAGTGTATGAGAGTAATGAGCTGCTATTTGTAAAGAGGGTGCGCTAACAAGTAGCGCATTTTTCGATGATTTGACTTCGCTTACACTTTGATCAGCGCGATAAAGTATTCATACTTCTTCCACGAAAATATTAAGTGAGCGGGAATCTAGAATTCAAACTTAAACCACCCCCGCCGTTTCTACATCTTTCCCTGAGCGCCGCCAGAGCAATCTAGCGTATAGCTCCATTAGATCACCGGAGACCAGATAGCGCTTTCGCAGTGACGGGTAGCTCAAGGGATTTAAACTTCAACATGCGGATACAAGGCAATTGCTGAGGCTACAGTAGAGAGGTGTCGTTTTGCTTTTAATGACGGAGTTGTGCAACCATGATCGCCAGATTAACAATCTGGAACCTGACAACACCGTCATAATGTTTAAGCGCCTGAACATATACTTGGTTCGACGCTCACGGTACAAGGCTGTACCGCTGTACCAGCGCATCGCCGCAAGATTCGCATTTTTATGTAGGGTCTGGTAGGTGCTGCCCTCTTGCATGAGCACCCCTCAGTTATTACCACGTTATACAGGGTGGGCCATTTTAATCAAACCAGTCTAATAACTCCTAAATTAAGCCATGAACAGAAAAATTGTTCAGATGAAAGTTGTCCAGTATCAAGGGGGACATCTTTTTGTGCAATTAGTTTTGACCTTGGAACTCAAATTTCAAGGTCATTTGAAGGTCAATTTTTTTTTAAATAGGAACCCCTATTTTTGATAGCAGATTCGGAAAGAACAGGAAATTTTACGTCCGAAACGTCCGAAAGTCAACATCCTCTAAAAGCTCTGGCAGTCGATCTCTGAGCAATGCCAAATAGCCATTCTGGTTAACATTTTGACCGAAAAAATATGGCCCAATCAGGTAACCATTAATGATCCCACACCACACCATTAAACTCCATCGGTTTTGATGGTCAATAGCCCTGTACTAGTGGGGATTTACAGGTGAACAGTAGTGACTATTGTGCCTATTTAATTGACCATCACTGCGAAATATAGCCTCGTCAAAAAACATAACAAATCTGAAAAAATCTGGATCATTCTGTAAAACTCCTAAAGCCCACTGGCAAAAGTTAATACGCATTAGAAAATGGCGTAGCCTCAGCTCATGAACTAATCTTATGTGGTAATCGTGATAGTGGAGATTATTGAGAATTCTCAATGCTGTTCTTCGTGGTATACCGATTTCTCTTTCAATTTGTCGACTACTAATTTCGGGATTGAGATGAACAGCTGCTAAGGCGGCTATAACATTAGGATCATTTTCGTTGTATTCGTGGTGTCTGCGTTGACGACGAAGATGTCCATCACGAGCTCTTCGAAGTAATCTGAGTAATGTGTCGTGAGTAGGACGCCTTCTTAGAGGAAAGCGTTCAGCGTAGAGTCGCACCGCGGCTCTGGCATTGTTTTGGGTTTCGCCTAAGATCATTATCATATCAACAATTTCATTGGATTGATAATCGCCCATGTTGAAAATTTTGTTTATAATAAGAAAAACTATTTTATTTACATTCACTCTTTATTGAAATTGAAACTAAACCAAAATAAGAAAGTGACAACAAAAAAAGGAGGAATTATCAAACTGTATAATTTTTAAATCAAATTTGTAACTTCTTATTTTCTTACGTTAAGACATTGTGATTTAAATTGAAGACAGCGTGAGAACAATCGTTACAATTCATATTAGATTAAAGAAATTCAACTTAAAAAAAAACATCTAAACTGGAAGTGATGCACTTTGGCAAATACAATTATTAAAATTTTTTTTTAATATTACAAAAGCAAAATGCTGTTTAATATTTTATCTTAAATAATGTATTTTTTAACATCCTACCTTTATTGTTTAACCATTTTTTACACTTTTGAAACGTTAAACTTTTACTTGACTCTGCTTCGACCGTGAATGAATTGACAACATTGATTTTTAACGTTCCATTTCCCCTCCCATTAAGAACTCAGATATTGAAAATTATCATGTTTACTTCAAAATTTACTTTTGACCACTAAAAATTTGTTAACGAATGTTAAACAAGCATCCTAGTGAGAGGCAAGGGGACTCACAGTAAACAAGCACCCCAGTGAGAGGCAAGGGGACTCACGTTAAAAAAGCACCCCAAAGGGAACATAATCCTAATACGTACACGTCGTTGTTCCTGGGTAGCGCTGAAATTAGGGAATTATTTTGTTTTCAAGGTAAATATTTTCATGGTCATTGTCACATTGGGTTTGAATATTCATCATAAAAGTACATTAACTACGATTATTCTATCAGAAAATGCGATTAAATAGCAATTACAGTATTTCTTAACATTTGACCTTGAAATGACCTTGTGAAGGTCATGAAAAAAATTTTGAAATACCGTTTCGGACGTAAAATTTCCTGTTCTTTCCGAATCTGCTATCAAAAATAGGGGTTCCTATTTTTAAAAAAATTTGACCTTCAAATGACCTTGAAATTTGAGTTCAAGGTCAAAACTAATTGCACAAAAAGATGTCCCCCATGATCCTGGACAACTTATGTGCTACTTTTTTCTTCTACTATGGCTTCTGGCGCATTCGGTACTGCTGCTTCTACATCATGTACAGGAACACTATCACTTGCTCTTTCTTGTGCATACGGTAGGGCTGAAGCTCTGCTGTATGTACGAGCTGGAGCTCGATGGTCGTTCAGCTGGGCTGAGCTGCCTTCTGGTGCTCCTTGGGCATACGGTAGATCCCAGTTTCTACTGGGCACGTATGCTGGTGGATTATATCCTCCTGCTCCTTGTACAGTAGAACGTGTGACTGAAAAGCTACTAACTTCTGGTGCTCGTTGCTCAAAATTTTGTACTGATGGGATACTATTGAAATATTGTGGGTATCATGGTCGATCTTCCACATATGGCACCGGCAACAAGAAAGGATGCTGCTGTGACTGATAATATTTCATCATGTCCCAGTAGCGTTGACCTGGTATGTGTTGTTGCATGGATTGGTTTTGATTATAACCAAATAATGGAGGACCATATCCTAAAAATTAATAGAAATTTTATTTCACTCTATGATGTCATAAAGTAAATATTTGTTAAAAAGTAAATGGAACTTCAACTATTTTGTCGACAAATACCTTGCTGGTTAATTCCATACTCAAATGGTGGAACATCCTTTTCCTGCTTTATTGTGCCACATCGATTAGGTTCAGAGTAATTTTCTTTGTCAGTCATAAAACAGGGATTAGGTTGAAAATCTGGTTCCCTCTTAATCGTACCACAGTTAATGGGTTCAACGTGCTTTTCCTTCTTTATTGCAATATTGTGAATGCCTTGAACATTGATTTTCTTTGTCGTACTATCGCTCATAATTATACAATCTAAAATAATATCATTAGTATTATAATAAAGATCCAGAAGAAACAAAAGTTAATAATAATTAATAATATAATTAAAATATACTCCTTACCATCATCATTATCAGAATCATAAATCTGTCTTCCTCCTTTTGATTTATCTTCATAGGCATATTTGTCTACTATATTATTCACTTCATTACGAAACTTTAAAATACGTTCTCGACTAATCTTTTTAACGTAGCTAGCGAGAGTCTTGAAAAATAAGATATCATCGTCTGACATATCAGAAAGATAATTGTCCAAGACATTTCGAACGTTCTGGCTACTTTCAACCAGAGAATCCCTTCTGGTTTTGTCTATGATCTGCGGATTTCCCTTTTCCATTTCTTGATTCTTCTTTGTACTACAAAATTTTGGCTTCAATGCTTTCTTTGGCTTTGACTTTGCCTTGTAAGCAGGTGCAGTCCCTTGAAAATCGTCCTCAGAAACGTCAAAGTTAGGGTCAAACAATTTGTCTAAATTTGAACGAGGATCAAGATCAGCTGTTGAATCTGACAGAAACTGATAATGTGGCCAGTTAGAAGTATAGGAATCATCAGCACTATCCCCAGATCTGCACATAGATTCTAAGTTTTTTTCATGAAAATATTTGTTTTTCAAAGAAAGCCATTTGTTCTTCAAAGTTTCTTCTGAAATACAAAAGAATATAATGAGCAGCTTCGTTAAAATAATGATGTCGATGCAGTTTATCGTGATTTTTTTTTGACCAGACTAACAAATATTATTAACTTACTCTTATATCGTAGCTTTTCTGCTATACTGTCCCAAATTTTCCCCTTTTGGCGACCGTTTTTGTACTGCGAGTCAGTTTTGTTCCATAAAATGTTGTTTGCTTGTATCTCCGAAATTAGTAATTGTTCTGTCGCATAATCCATAAATAAAAACTTGATAAACACTTGAACAGCGGCCAAAACTTGTAAGTATGCGAATTTCCGGTGTTTTCTGTTCCACAGTTGACGATCAACAGGTCTAGTCAGTGCGATACGTAGTTGAGGTAGGTTATGTTGCCGATGAGTTTCCGCGCACCTGGCACACTCGACTGGCTTGACTCGACTCGCGTCTTGCGGAATCGACGTGCGTGGCGCTGCTCCGATTTTGCGAACTGCTCGTCGCTGCTCCGATTCGGTGAACTGCTCGCTCGTCGCTGCTCAGATACGAGGAACTGCTAATCGCTAACGGTTACTTTCGATAGACCGTCCGCAATAAAGTGTAGTGTCAGAGATTAGAGGAGAGATTGCCGATGCCGTGTTAAAAATGCGTGGCGAATTCGATCATGACGCCACTTGCGGCCTGCGATCGAACTATACGCATCTAGAAAAAGAGCGTAGGGGAAGTATACTCATCCAGCGGCAGTGGAGGAGAAGGGAGAGACGATATATATTCTTAGGTCCACCGCGCCTGACGCGGCGGAGGAAAAGTGACAAACGGCGACTGTCGAATTTGCGCATCCATACCTCGCGGTAGTTCAACCAACACCAAATAACTATTCGGGCATATTATTGGACTAAAAATAATGTTTAAACAACAACATAAGTGTACAAAAATTAGAATCTAAAACTTTTGAAAACTTTAATTTTTTAGAGGGATTATGGTTAAACCGACACAAACAAGTTAAGCTTAAGCTTAAACAAAGCTAAATTAAACTAATAAGCCACCCCATCCTCCCGATAAACATATGCTACTTTCAGTTTTCATATGCCAACGACGATCGTGGCGGCGCGGTCTACGTTGTTGTTTGGTATTCTTATGCACTCGGGTTCGAGTCCAAGTCTCAGCAAATTTTTTTTTTCTACTTGCTGATAAAATATATAGTATACAATAATAACGCAATATGCCATTCTACTTCTGCAATTATATTCCAATTTAGGTATGTATACGGTACAGAGGGGACCTGCAATGTATAACTACCATAATTTATAGTGTTTTATGTAAAAAAAAAATACAATTTTAAATACATTGAAATTATCTTATTAGTACGATAACGTTTTATTAATTACATTGATATTAAAAAAAAAATTATTATATATACTTTTTTTTCATAAACGATTAAGAAGTAAATTATACCTATATTTATTGCAGGCCCACCGTATACTTACCTAAATTGAAATATAATTGCAGAAGCAGAATAGCACCTAGAAGTTGGCACCCGAAATTAATTATCAACAATATGAATGGCATATTGCGTTATTATTGTATACTGTATATTTTATCAGCAAGTAGAAAAAAAAAAAAAGATTTGCTGAGACTCGGACTCGAACCCGAGTGCATAAGAATACCAAGCAACAACGTAGATCGCGCCGCCACAATCATCGTTGATGGAGAAAAACTGAAAGTAGCATATGTTTATCGGGAGGCTGGGGTGGCTTGTTAGTTTAATTTAGCTTTGTTTAAGCTTAAGCTTAACGTGTTTGTGTCGGTTTAACCATAATCCGTCTAAAAAATTAAAGTTTTTAATTATGAGGGTTGATTTCATAAAGACGATCATGGCCACTGACATCAAGGGCTTAGAGTTTAGTCTGTAATAGAGTTTATCGGTGATTGTTTATAAATATATCATTGTTTATGAATCATATTCACCGCGTAAGCCCGAATCCTTGACAGTTACCGCCGCTTATGTAATTTCTCCTCTATGCTCTGCCGCGCCGCGATGTGATTGTGTACTCTCTACTTCCCTCTTCGCCGCTGCTGCTGGTGGGGAAGCTAGTTGCGTACGGCCGCCCCTACTTCTCCTCCGCTGCTTCTAGATGCGTATAGTTCGGAGCGAAAACCGCAGGGCGGCGCTAGCTTACGACTGCATATCGCACGGCACGCTTTCGCCCATGCTCATCGGCGATCTCTCCTCTAATCTCTGTGTGTGTATAGTTGTGTTTATTGGTTGAGAAATTTTCCCCGTACTGGAAATAAATAATTGTAGTCAGTGTCATAATCAACTTGTGAAGAGAAAAAAAATCTCTACGCTTGGCTACACCATGACTGAACCCTGGAGTGTAGAACGGCTATATTTACGGCAGCTTCTACAAAATTCAGAGATTCCTTTGCCAGACATAACCAGGAGAATCAAGCGATTTCAAATCCACGAAATAAACTGTGGAAGGAAATATTTTGGCGAGTATCATCACCTGTTTCCGATATTGAAAATGTATCCAGACAAGTTTAAGGAATACACAAGGATGAAGCCAAGTACCTTTGAGTATTTGTTACTACACATAAAACCGACTCTGACTAAAAATTGGTGCAACCTCCATACGCAACCAATTCTGGAAGAGGAGCGCCTTGTATTAACATTAAGGTTAATTGATTATTTTAATTATATCTACTTAAAGTACGCAGCAAATTAACATTAACATTTTACTTTTAGGTTTCTAGCAACAGGAAGCTCATACACCCATCTGGCTTTTTCATTCAGAATGGGCGTATCCACTGTGTGCACAGTTATTGAAGAAACAATGACTGTCATTTGGAATAAATTACAGCCTATTCATATGCCAATTCCCACTGCATATGATTTTGGAAAAATCGCTGACAGATTCTACAATAAATGGGATTTTCCACACTGCGTTGGAGCTATAGATGGGCGACATATAAGGATCAAAAAGCCAGCAAATTCTGGCTCACTATATTATAATTATAAGAAATTTTTTTCAATTGTACTACAAGCTGCAGTTGATGCAGACTATAGATTTATAACTATTGATGTTGGAGGCTATGGCCATCAGAGCGAAGGTGGAACTTTTAAGGAATCTAAGTTATATAAAGCATTGGCAAAGAAAATACTTAAAATTCCAGAAGAGGATGAGCTGCCCAACAGTAATACCATCTTACCTTATTGTTTCGTTTGCTGATGGAGCGTACCCTCTAATGGAAAATCTTATGAAGCCATTTCCTCAGAGAAATCTTGATAATGTTAAAAAATGTTTCAATAAAAGATTGTCACGGGCACGAGCAGTAGTAGAAAATGCCTTTGGCTATACGTGCCAAAAGTGGCAAATCTTTTATACAACGATTGAAAAGTCTCCGAAAGTTGTGATTTCTATAGTAAAATACACATGTTTACTACAAAACATGTTGATAGATTTGGAGCAGGATAATATTCCTGCTACGTTGACTAGAATATCAGTAGTACCTATACCAACTAATTTCAGGCCAACACAACAAAATAATTTTACGATTGGTCAAGCCAAAGAGGTACGTGAGGGGTTCAGCTGCTACTTTGTTGAAAATCCCTTAAGCTAAATAAGGCAACAAATAAATTTGATGCTGTAAGTATTTTCCTATTATTTTCAATTTTTTTTGCTATTAATTCTCAATTCTGTTACAATGCCGCTACCCTAAACGGGTCTTGGGCGTTGTCGTCCAGATCGGACGGGTGGGTGCCTATCACCACTACACAGCGCATCCTTAGGTTGCGGATAGAGGAACAGCCCCTGAGAAAGAGGTTAGCTGCGAATAAATTGAATAAGCAGCCGCGGACAGCCGATAGGAACAGGCGTGGGTGTGATGAGCCCACACTGTCGAACGCATTCATCTAGAAACACTACGCAAGCACCACAACAACAAAAACACTTCACATTATCTCTTATCTCTCAATCTATCTCTTTCATCACACATTACAAAAATGGGCAAAAATCCTGCTGCCGAGGAGGATGCGGGAGCGATGACAACTGCCCCGAAAGGGGATGTGTAGAATGATTCGTCACCTGGTCTTACGCAGTAACGATGCCAGCAAAGGCGCGCTGCCTTGCAGGGGGGCGTTAGGATGCGAGAATGAAACCGTAGTGTGTCTGACGACGAATTGAAACTGTCCTCGTCAAAGTCGGAAAGCTCTCATACTTAGTTCTAGAGAGGTATGGGGGTTATCACCTCTAGAACGGTGGACTCACCTGCGATCGGAACAGGATCCGAAGCGCGCGGGTTTAACATAACATCATGGCTCAAAAAAATCAAATCCGAACCAAAAGGGACTTAAGGGTCGGAACTTGGAATGTTCGCAGTCTATACAGAGCAGGTGCGTTTAAAGAACTCGTAAAGGAAGCTGATAGGTACAATCTAGATTTGGTAGCAATACAGGAATCGCGGTGGCCAGATGGCGGAGTACTAGCATCGGGTAACTTCACGTACCTGTATGGGGCCGGGAGTGGGGGATCTCTAGGCACCGGATTTCTCGTAAGCAAAAGCATCATATATTCGGTTAAAAGTTACAAATCCGTCAATGATAGGCTCTCGTACATCATTATCGAAGGTGAATGGTATAGATATGTATTTATTGATGTACACTGTCCTACGGAGGACAAAGAAGAAGAAGCTAAGGATCTCTATTACGAAACTTTAGAGCAGGTAATCGACCAGTTCGCGTCTTACGACACAAGAATAGTATTAGGCGATTTCAATGCTAAAATAGGTAGGGAGGAAATGTTTAGGCCTACTATAGGTAAGGAAAGCCTGCACGAAGTCAGCAATGATAACGGTATTAGGGTCATAAATTTCACGGCGGCAAAAGATCTTATAATCAAAACTACGTGTTTTAAGTACAAGAACATACACAAGGCAACGTGGACATTGCCGGACGGGGCCACACAGAACTAAATTGATCATTTCCTCATTGAAAAAAGACGTCATACTAATGTTCTTGACGCAAGGGCTCACAGAGGGGCAGATAGCGACTCGGACCACTTCCTAGTAGTAGCCAAATTAAGAGCTAGACTAGTAGCGAATCAAAATAGTAAGCGAGCAAACAAGGTAGAAAGCTTCGATATTGAGAAACTACGAGATAGAACAGAGCGAATTAGGTACAAGATAGAAATTAATAACAGGTTTCAGGCACTTGAAGAAGCAAACACATCGCCGGAGGGGAATGACGAACCCAATAGCTTATGGGGGGACATCGAAAAAACGGTAAAAGAGGCCGCGAACAAAGTACTGGGTAAAAAGAAAAAGCCAAAGAGCAAACCATGGTTTGACGAAGAGTGCGAACTCTGGTTTGAAAGGCGCAAAAAGGCTAAATTAGCTTACAAAATAGAAGCGATAGGACCGTAGATGAGTATTCTAACGTAAGGAAACAGACGAGCGCGATCTACAGAAATAAGAAGCGGGAGTATCAAAAGAATCTTATTAGGAGAATAGAAACTAACAGTAAGGAAAATAACCCCCGCGAAATGTACAGAGGGATTAACGCCATCAGAAAGGGTTTTAGGAGTAGAGCGCAATTGATGAAGGACGAAAACGGGGACCTCGTAACAAATGACAACGAATTACTGTCGCTGTGGAAAAATTATTTCGATAAATTATTAAACGTGCACGAAAATAGCGAAGAATTAGGGGACGAAATTCGCACTGCTGAACCCCTCGTGGAGGAACCGAGCTACCAAGAAGTAGAGGCCGCGATTAAAAAACTAAAAAACAACAAAGCCGCGGGAAATGACTCTATACCAGCTGAGTTACTCAAATATGGGGGCGTCGAGCTCACTTTCAAAATCTATAAACTAGTATGTGCCATCTGGAAAAATGAAACAATACCCGAAAATTAGAAGGAATCTATCATTATACCGATTTTTAAACAGGGGGATAAGACAGACCGCAATAACTATAGGAGTATTTCACTTTTAGCAACGTGCTACAAAGTTCTGTCAAACGTAATACAAGCTAGACTCACTCCATTCGCGGAAGATATAGTAGGAGATTATCAGTGCGGATTTGGGCGCAACAGATCGACGAGCGATCAAATGTTTACCATAAGACAGTTGTTAGAGAAAAAGTGGGAATTTTGCGAAACCATACACCAACTATTTATAGATTTTAAAAAAGCGTACGACTCTATTAAGCGAAGCAAAATGTATTAAATTCTAGTACTTCTCGGTGTACCGAAAAAACTCGTGAGATTAATTCAAATATGTCTGAACGGAAGCACGGGAAAGGTCCGAGTAGGCGGTAATGTATCAGAACCCTTCATGATACGCGATGGTTTAAAACAAGGGGATGGGCTCTCTAAGGTGCTGTTCAACTTAACGTTAGAGTATGCCATTAGAAAAATGCAGGTTAGCCAGATGGGCGCAACGCTTAATGGAACAACGCAGATATTAGGCGACGCAGATGATTTGGATATACTGGGGGATTATAGGGAAACGGTAGCAAGAAACGCGGAAATCCTCATAAAAGCGGTGGAGTATACAGGGTTAGAAGTGAGTGAATCAAAAACAAAGTACATGATTGTGGATAAGCTAGGCATCTGCAGAGGGGAGGAAGATCTCAGAGTTGGGAATTTTACTTTTGAAAAGGTTAGCGAATTCAGGTATCTGGGTACGACCATAAATGATAGAAACGAGATTAATGTCGAAATAAATAAGAGACTCCATTCGGGTAATGCTTGCTTCTACGCCGTGAGTAATTTACTTAAGTCGAGGCTGTTGTCTAAAAACGTTAAAATAAGAATATACAGAACAATAATACTGCCGGTGGTTCTGTACGGGTGCGAAACGTGGGCTCTCACTAAGCAGGCGGACAACCGTTTTAGGGTATTTGAAAATAAAGTCTTGCGAAGAATATACGGGCCGAAGAAAGATGAGGAAACCGGGGAATGGAGGAGACTACACAATGATGAGTTACACAATCTGTACGCGTCACCAAATATTAACAGAATAATAAAATCGCGCAGATTGGGATGGGCAGGGCACGTAGCGAGAATGGGAGACGACCGTACGGCAGCGCGTGTCATGAAGGGCAGGCCGATGGTAACGCGACCTCTAGGTAGACCTAGACGTAGATGGGAGGACAACGTAAAAGCGGATCTAGTAGAAATAGGACGGGTGGGTGTCGATCGGAGAGGTGCATCTTGGGTGGGGTTGACACAAGATAGGGCAGCGTGGAAGGCTTGCGTAGATGAGGCGATGAACTTTCGAGTTCCAAATGCCATGTAAAAAAAAAAAAAAAATTAATTCTCAATTTCTAATAACATTTTCAGTTTTATCATCAGTTGTCAAGAGGAGACAGACTGAGAGGGCTAAAGGAAGCCTGGAAGAGTCAGAATATTGATGCTATTGTCCACGATTGATTTCTATGAAAATTTGTAGGCTAGTGATTTTTTAATTGTTTGCTACTAATGTGAGTGAAAAGACATGAAATAAGAAATGAGTTATTTATATCTTATTCAAATATTAATAATTATTTTGAACTTTACATACGAGCTTGTACCTGTCGATGATGGCTGCCTCGAACCCTTGGGCTTCGTCGATGTTGACGTTCGACCAGAATATGTCCTCGAACACGAGTACGCTCCTCGTGGAGGGATCCGTTCATGGCGACTCGCTCGATCTTCGGGAGCTCTCCCCAGTCGGTCCAGAAGAGAACCTTGCCAATGTCCAAGTGATGAACCACTCCCTAGAAATTGTGTTTTGAAAGCATTATTTTAACATTTTTTTTTTAACATACAATATCTAAAAGATGGTTTATTGCTTGGTCATCCAACTCGATATGCTACCCTTTCTTATATGTTGAAACAAAATTTTGTCAGTTCGGATACTGTGCTGTAGCCAGAAGGCCTACTTCTTGAAGAAAATATCGCGACACGGGTCCATAATAAGACAAAAAGAGACTTTTCAGCCACAGCACAGTAAGTTAACTAAGCAAAATATGTTTCAACACATCCCAAAGGGTAGAATATCCAGTACAATGTCCAAGTGATGAACCATTTTTTCACATATTGTTTTTCAAAAGCACTATTTTAACGTTTTTTTGTTAAAAAATACTCCAATCTCAAATGCCTCTCATTGCTTATTATTGCATCTGTAAATATCACAGATTTATTATTAAAATATGAAATTTGTTCTTCATGACTAAACTTTTGAGTTTTTGTAGTGCAATCTTCTATTGGGTTACGTACCTGCACATTCTGGATTGCATTGTACCAGCAGTCTACGTCGTCTTTGAAGCTTTCTCATGTTTGATTGAAGCAATATAGGTCCAAATATGTGACTGAAAAATACATTTTAGTTAGAAGTGTAAAAAATGACATTTATAATATCTGAGTATGATTACTAGTACCATTTAAACGAATTTATAACTCCAGCAGATCTCTCGGATACTCTTGATATCAAGGAAGAACTGTCTGTATTTTGCACTGGATTTGGTACTTGATTATTCTCTTTGGCTAGTTCTCTGAGTTTGACTTGTGACAACTTCATAACTTCGTATAATATTGCAAAAGCTGACAAGCCTAAACACGTGGAAAGCAGACCCCATGTTGTCGCTATAGTGTATCCATAGAATAAAAAATGTTGAAGTTCAGTGTCAAACCAATAAGCCATATGCATCTGCAAAGAAAATTATACACATCCTTTAGCCAACAATATACAATATAATAATAAAAACTCAATTGATTGAATTTTTTCAATACAAAAAGTAAAAGGTATCGTTTCCAATCTTTAAGAGGTTATACAAAAGCTGTTACCTCTGGAATGACTACAGCTAACAATGATAATAAAAACATTTAATGAAGAATAATGAACCGATAACAGTATGTACACAAGTGGGTTATTAAATACTCAATCAAAATAGACCTAACTGAACCAGAAAAATCATAAGTCTGAAGATACTTACGTTGACTAAATTTGTCTACTACGCGAGTAGTGCATAGAAACTGCACTATTTCCAGCAGTAAATGCAAAGCGCAGTCTTTTTATCTTCTCATGATACAATATGTACAAGTCTCGGTGTTGCTCTGTACCCACATCAAATCATGATGTCATACAGAAATAGGTTCACTAACATGCATTGGCTAGAGACTAGAGAGAACGCGTTATCTACACCCGCATAGAGGTGAAAGGAGAAGCTGGAAAAACTTGGCATACTTGTTTCTCCAGATCTGGATCTGTAGAATAAATGTAATTCACATAATAAATTAGCTATCGAAAAATCGCAATGCAAACAGAAAAGGCACTCACCTTATACTTGAGCGTTAAAAATAGACGTTTTCAGAGCTGCGTACAGCGCGTCACAGTAAGTAGCCGTCGTAGAATCTCAAAAACAAGCCCATCAGATACTTTGATAATCAACGCAGCGCTGCTTTAGTCATTGCAGCTGATAAGGAGCGACAGCTGATTTTTGTTGCGCGCATTATAGGGCCCTGGCACCGCATTATGATGCTCCTGGCACGTCGACGTCGTCAGGACTGCAGCTGCATATCGAACAACTGCTATATCAATGAATATAAGTATTATCTGCGTCTGTATTGTATAATAGGCTCTGCGTGGAGTCACGTGATTGAAAACACATACTTTTTTGCGAGTAAAAAATCAAATACTTAGCAGACGTCGAAAACGAAACGAGCAATACATATATTGCACTTCAGCTACTCTAAGTGACCTCTGATGGGCTCACCCGATACTATATCAGGTAACGTCCATTTCTAAAAGGGAGATTGCGATAGTATCGAATTGAAGCTCTTACAGAGCCAAATCAGACCGTTATCAAAAAATTTCATTGGTGGGTACAGTGTAAACAGGGAGTAACTTCAGAGAGTTCAACAACAACAAAATCAACGCGCGCGGCACGCGCGCTAAGCCAACTTCTAGTGTTATATATAGGTGTTATGCGCGCGTATGTATACCGTACATACACGGTGCAACACACCCACACACGCCGAGATCTTTGCGCGTAAAAAGTATGTGCAGAATTTAAAATCTACGTTCTTTCCGTCCACAACAATCTTTGGCTCTCGCACTTATTTGTCATTCCCATGCAGAATCTACACTCGTATGCTACATCACATGCTGGCATGAATCGCGGAGACGCTCGGCGATCGCCAGTAGTCGCCGTAGGCGTTGTACGGATTGAGCTGGTTGTGCTGCGAGGCAACGCTTCCGCACACAGCAGCCACAATTAAAAACTAATTTCACTTCATCCATCCGTTCAATTTCATCCATCCGTCGGCGTTTCGAAAAAGGGCCGAAAATTATACATGTGCGACACGCTTACGCGAGCGCAACGAAAGGGTTAAGCGATGGCACGAGTCGCAGGGGGTGTCCCCGTGGAGGAAATTATGTTATCCACATATAGCTATTTTACTTCGTTACTTTTTTTCTGAACGAATAAAGCACAATAGGAAAAAAGAAAATCGTGCTCGACTGCGGGTAACTCGAGTGGCTTATGATACACCCCCTCCATATTCTCTGCCCCCTTCAATTATTTTTTTTTCTCGTAGGTGTATGGAGTGGCACGTACTCACTCTCAAGCATAGCCGTTGATCAGCGTACGAGCTGTCGAGGCCGGTATAGGTACTTAACCTAAAATATCTAAACATTCATCACTCTTAACAATCACCCCCCCCCCCCATTTCGAAAGTATCGCGATTCCCAAAGATTATTGTTTAGATCCAGCGGTTTTCTTTCAGTGCCGGCTACTAGCACGGGCTTTAAAAAAACATCAAGCTATATTGTATGTAACTATTGTATATATCACATGCATGCGTGGGAGAATTTGTCGCGGTGGCTACTCTGTCATGAAGGTAACCCAAGATACCCTCGGATAGCCCAAGGTACCCTCGGCATACCCCCCGGTATATCGAAGGGTACCTTCGACTACCCAAGAGCAGCCGTATAAGCACCATCGCGGCGCTGTAGTCGCTTGGAAATACTTACGCACGATGGCAGTATCTATAAGGTAGCCGCGAGCGCCGCAAATGCACGGAGGCACATACGATACTGCACACAGACACACAGTTGACCGCATGTGCACCCTAACCTATAGCGGCTATAGCTATATAACGTGGTAATAACTGAGGGGTGCTCATGCAAGAGGGCAGCACCTACCAGATCCTACATAAAAATGCGAATCTTGTGGCGATGCGCTGGTACAGCGGTATAGCCTTGTACCGTGAGCGTCGAACCAAGTATATGTTTAGGCGCTTAAACATTATGACGGTGTTGTCAGGTTCCAGACTGTTAATCTGGCGATCATGGTTGCACAACGACGTCATTAAAAGCAAAACGACACCTCTCTACTGTAGCCTCAGCAATTGCCTTGTATCCGCATGTTGAAGTTTAAATCCTTTGAGCTATCCGTCACTGTGAAAGCGCTAAGAGAGATTCGAGGCTGCAAATCGCAGTCCTCCCTTCCTTCGGCACAGAGGCGAGAGAGGGAGAGAGAAGGAGAGGGACTGGGCTGCGGGGAAAAATCGTGAAAAGCAGCGCCGGGGTTACGGCTCTGGCGCAAAGCAACCAGGCACCGAGTGGTACGACGCACGCTGTTAACGTGTCAATGGTGCCGGTGGCGGCGCACATTGTACTCTTTGGCATTCTACGGCAACAGCAGCAACAATGGATATTATACCCAAGGCCGAGTAAGAACGCGAGGCAACGATGGCTCGAATCGCACACGTATACTGCACGTACACACGGACGCCGTGCAGACGTTTACTCAATATCTTAGGGGGTTATCATGTGTCCAACACCGGCGAGCTACTTAAATGCGTAGTTAATGCACCAGACCGTTGGCCAAGCGCAGAGAGTTTTTTGTAAATATGGAATACGGCAGCCGGCAAAGGTACACTTGATCCGAGATTTACTTCAACGAGATGCTATAACTAGCAGTTCCCTCTCTCTCTCTCTCTCTCTCTCTCTCTCTCTCTCTCTCTCTCTCTCTCTCTCTCTCTCTCTCTCGCTGAAACTGCATGTTTATTGCGCGCAGGCTGCGCCGACGCGACTATTATACGGGCTCGGAAATTTCGAAAACCGCTGAATATGATTAAGCGGTCGATTCTTTCCCAATTTACGATTTCTCGAACAGAAACTTTCGCACATACGTCGCAGAGTGTTAATCCTCGGATCGCATCCAAAAATAACAGGCTTGAAAATGCAAATATCTTTGAAGCGCCCCGAATTAAGCTCTCTCTCTCTCTCTCTCTCTCTCTCTCTCTCTCTCTCTCTCTCTCTCTCTTTCTCTCTCTCTCTCTCTCTCTCTCTCTCTCTCTCCAGATCACTTTCTTATACGGCAGAAACACTTGGACGAGAGTTTAGGCTTCGCGTAACGTAGACCCGAGCGGCACGGCATTTCCGCTCGATGCACCGGCGCGCTGGTCTCCCCGGCGGTGCATATTAGCTAGGAAAGTTCGACTCTGGGCTCCACTGGATGCTGCGATAGCGTTATACGCTTTTACCTCGTTTATTGGCAAAAATGTCGTCTATATATACCATTGAAATGGCATTAAACCGAATCGATATTATCCATCGCTTGGCGCAGCAATCTAATTTACGAGCTAGCTGCAATTTAGGCTAGAATGACTCGCGATTAAGTTAGCATTGACAGAGATCTTTTGCGTGAATTTCGAAAAGTAAGTTACAGAATTAGCCCGCGTCGCTCCACAAGAGCCACAGAGCATCAGACACCCACCCATACCTAAGCGCGTATACCTGAGGGCGCACTTTTCCCGTAGACGTTGCAGCGGACCCAACGCGCGTGTGGTATATATAGCAGATCTTCAGTACCGCTAGGAGCAGCCTAAGCTATCTCTCTCTCTCTCTCTCTCTCTCTCTCTCTCTCTCTCTCTCTCTCTCTCTCTCTCTCTCTCTCTCTCCCCCCCCCTTGCAACCCCCCGAAACCCTTGCAAAACTGTTGCGCGCCCTGTTCGACTAGACTAGTTAGAGACGCGCGCGCATATACTGCGACCGCTTAGACGCGGTAGGAAGTGTCCGATGATGATGAGTTAACTGAGGCAGAGCTGCTTTGGAGTAGTTTGAGGTAGCTCGGGTCCTCTATATATCCGCACTTGATGCTCGACGGACAACTTTGCGGATGTGATAATTCGATGTTATATTCATGCGAGAGTTATATATTATACAGGGAGTATGTGAGGAAGGCGTGCGCCGTCGCCTTTGCTGACATTTTTCATGTCAACGGTGAGTCATAAAGTCGGTAGTGTAATCAATCTGATACAACGGATTTTTTCATTTGAATTTCCTTTGGGGCCAAAGAGAATAAGAAATAACGCGCGCA
This sequence comes from Nasonia vitripennis, assembly GCF_009193385.2. Lineage (NCBI taxonomy): Eukaryota > Metazoa > Arthropoda > Insecta > Hymenoptera > Pteromalidae > Nasonia > Nasonia vitripennis. The sequence continues at coordinate 11,955,327 of NC_045760.1, read as the reverse complement.
ATAAAGAAATACGTTTCAAACGAGGTGTGCGCCGACAACACGTATGCACACATAAACGCACGGACACAGCCTTAGCGGAATGAAGAAATAAAGGAGAGCACGAGCCTAAGAAACGCTGCAAACACACGAGGAATCTTATTCACTTAAATCGAGCTCATGATATGGCGCTTTGGAACTGTTCTCCTCTTTGGAATGCGAGAAAGAGAATATACGCGCGGGTAGTAGCGCGAGGATTTCAGTGATATACGGGTACAAAAAACCAGGGCCATTTACATTGTTTCGTAATAATTCTTTCCCCAGCATATACGCGCCGGGTTAAAAGACAAAAGAAATATCGTTTTATGTGCTACATCGCAGGTTCTCTATTTCACGAGTGAATTATTTAACCGTTCGCCCTTTATTGAATTATCAACGTTGTTATTGTACTGGCGTAAAAATTTGAAAAAAAATAACAAAAAACGGTCGCAAATCATACGCTGGGTTTTTTTTTCTATAACCCAATTAAATGATGCATTTGCAACGTTGAAACGCTATGCTTCATGGAATCATAAAAATTCGATAAATATTTTTATAACGCATCGATGGTCTCTGATGCGTTTCCTCTCGGGCAACTCCTCGTCGTCCAATTATCGGCGGTAACGCAAATTTTTACGACGAATCAAAACTTGGTGTCAGCCGCTCGGGAGAAAACTTTTTCATTCAAGCGTATAAAAGCGTAAAAAGATATAAAAAAGCTTATTTATACGTAACATTACGAATTATTGTTATGCTCTAGTTGAAAATCAAGCTTATTCACTTGCCGACAGTATATATAGCCGAAGTGTAAAAAAATCGAAAGTGTTGCATATGTATGAGTCTTGCGTGCAAAATGTTGCAAAGCTTCGTTTGCACAAATATCCTTGTTTTACAAAGTATAAGGGGATAACGCGCTTTTGATCCCATCCTAGCTTTTATCGCATTATCTGAATAAGTAATATGACTTGTTAACATTTTTTCGAAAACATTTGCATGCACGCAAAACGAAAAAATTAGACCTTGAGCCTCGTCAAAGAATCCCTTATCAAGTTCTCTCCGAACGAGAAACGCGCGTTCATTCGTTTGTGCAGAGTATGAAAAATTTTAACGCGTGTAACCAGCCACATTTGTCGTAATAGCGCCAAAAAGCGCCGTATCTGGTTCAGCCTTTGAGATCGCAGGGAGAAAAAGCGGGCGGCGAGCCCTGTAAACGCTGCAACCCAATAACAAAAAGCAGCCTCGCCACATTATTTCAAAAACACGCGAAACCACACGCGCTCTTTCAAACTTTTTAATTAAAAAGCTCGCAGGTCGCGCTCAAAGAGAAGCTCGCGGAATCGCTTGCACTGCGGTGCCTTCTCTCTTTGTCGCAGAAATTATTATTCCCGTATTACCGACTGCGACGACTGTACGCCGACGACGACCACGACGACGACGACGACGAGGCGAAATTTGCCGAGGGCACGAATGCACGTCAGCGCGTTGCATAAAGTCCGCTGGAATGAAGAATGCTCGTGTGCATTTCAGAGTCGCCCGTGTATACGTGTGTGTGTGTGTCGTTTTGAATTTACCTTTGAACGCCTCGATTCGTCTAGGCCGAATTGTCGCGTGTTCTCTTTTATTCCAGTTTTTGCACTCTGCGCTGCTGCACACCCGCACCCACACAAACATCGGCTTTGTGCGCGCACAGCTATATCGTCTCTGACGCTTGTTCGTCTGTCCTCGCGAGCGAGGAAACTCTGATTATGATGATCTTCTTTGCATTTTCCGCAGTCGGCTTTGAAAGAAATCGCTCCTGACTCGCCGCGCGCATGACACCTTATACCAGAGGATGAAAGGAGTAAGGAAGGAAAAAGAAAGCCCAAAGGAGAACAATCTCGTAACATTCATTGTTGAGAAATGCGACGACGTTTTCCTTGCATATTTCGCAGCGTCGGTACAGAAAATGCATTAAGGTTCTCGCTTGTTAGACCTATTTGTTTGAAGAGCAACGAGGCAAAGGTACGCCTGAAATTCCATTTAATGTTGTTGTCGCAAAGTTCGAATTGCATGAATTGCCCCGAATTCGCATTTGAATAGACGACATGAAATTGCACACGGGGGGGGGGGGGGTGAGGAAGTAACTTTTGGGCAAAAGGTGAGTCTTCGAAACTGGATCGGCTCTTTTTAGTTATTTTTACACGCGACAATGTTAATATGATACAAGTGAAGTCAATTTTAATAAACATTTCCGCTGCGGCTTCGTGGAAATAATTTAATCGCATCCTCGATGCATCGGAGAGTTCAGAAAAATTTAAAAGCCTCGCTAAATGCATGCATTATATGCGGAATATTCAAATACATAAGCGGCTTATTTATATAAATTTATTGCGAAAGGCAGCTTTTTAATGGGAGCGGTATATACATAGAAAGTAATCGCGAATTCCAACATTGAAATATTTAAAACATACTTTAACTATTCAAACTAAGATGCGCGAGCAGAAATTTCGGCTGCTTGACGAATTTTTCAGCTGATAAATCGCGTCTCTCTCTCTCTCTCTCCCTCTTGGATATGTTTGCAAGTATCAAGCCAAGTAATTTAGGCTTAACCTATTTGTTAATTTCTCAGCGAGGCGAAATCTTCGTAGCTCGCGCTTTCAGCGCTTTGATGTATGGCTCTTTGAGGCGCGAAGAGTTCTCATCGCGCGAGCGGTGTTATCGCATGGCTACAACGAGGCCGTGTGCCGATGCTAAAATTTTCAACAGGAATGAGCCAGAGTTTGCGGATCTTGAGGCCGGAGACATTGCGCGAGCTGCAGTTTTCCGAAAAAAATAGCGAGGAAGAGGCAAAATAAGACGAAGCGAAAGAAGCCGCAAATAAAAAGGACAGCGTAGGCAGCAAAGCTTAGCTGCGCATGCATGAATAAAGTATGAAAGCCTGCTCTGTGCAAGTGCAAGGGGCAGGGGGAGATATCACGGCCTTCCCGAAAATCCGGCTTTAATTCGCGCAATTTCTTGTCAGCTTTAAAGCTGCGCAAACTCGTTTGTACTCGCGAGTGCGCGTGTTTGAGCAGGGACGTACGCGCATTATATCTAGAGAAGTATAACGCGCGGGTAGGCGCGCGCGGGACGCGAATAATCAGTCAAACGTGTACGACGCGCTCGAGCGCCGCGCGGTGACGTATAATTATACATGCGCTACTCGCGCACAGCGCACACCGCGCCGGGATACACAGGCGAATGCAAGATGAACATTTTTATTCCTCGCTCTCTCGAGCGACACGGGATTCTTCGGGGAGAAGCTAGCTGCGCGGAGGCAGAAATAGAGATAAACGAAGTTCACGAGAGTAGGCGGGCGTTTAACGCGTTTTCATATATGCATATATATATATATATATATATATATATATATATATATATATATATCTTCTCGGAGCCATTTGTCTCTCCGCGCACTTTTGCATGTCGAGCCATATAACGAGAACTACATAAATTACGTCGGCGAGCGGCCAGCCCGATTCGAAATTATAATTTTCAGGTGACGAGCATTTGTTATGCGCATTTTACGCGCCGCGCGACTCGTGCTTTCGGGCTCGCGTACGAGCAGCCACGCGTGAGCACATAGCTCGCCGAGCTAGAAGGATAGAAATGCGCGCGTACACACAGTGTGTGTGTGAGTGTTTATACGGGAGCGTTTTTCCAGCCGCGCTTTCCAAGTCGTCAAGGTAAAAAATTGTCGCTGATGTCATTAATATCTGTCGCGCTGAATCTGGACTATTTTACGCGCTGCGGCGAGGGGATATAAAAATTTGTTAGGGGATTCGCGAACGCGAGGAGCTGCTTCGCTGCGGCTTGTATTCATCGAGTAAACGCTTAAAGTATGAAGCTATGATGCCATCTCTTTATTAAAGAGCCGATCCTTCAAACTATTTAAAAAGCCACGTTTGATCAGTAATTACTACTAACCTATAAACAAGCTATATGAAAAAAATAAATGAAAGTTTCTCCGCACGATTTTATTATTTTTTTACCTTTTGCCATTTCGGCCTTGTCATCCACCCGGATACCGACATTCGAGCTGTGCTGGTTTGTAATTTTTTTGGCACGACGCTAAAAATAAGCTGATCCGTGATTAACACCCGAGCCATTAAACTTTCTATTCTGCTTTCATCTATTTTGTTTAAAAAATTCAAACATGACGATAGGGGTAGACGACGCGCAAATGAGCAATCTTCGGAACTTGCGATGCAACCATTCATAAGGCGAGATAATGCAAAATGGAACGATGCATCAACATAATGGATTTTGAAAATTCGCGGCGCGTTATAAATATTTACGATTGGAAAAATTTACGAGTCGCTTCCCGGCTCGCCATAAACCTGATAAGCTCCGCGTCGCGGCGTATCGTCAACAAAACGGAAATTTATGTTTGGAATTAGAGATAAGAACCCGTTCAATTACAAGGGCGGCAGTAAAAAAGGACGTCACAATTTATGTATTAAAGTTTGAACGACATGCATTGTAAGTATAAATTAGTATTGCAATACCACTCCTGAAATATGCCATCGAATGTTCGACTGCGGGAACCGGTCTAGAATCAGATTCATCAATTATCGCGATAAAAATACTATTACTCTACGTGACCACTTTCCCGATTGCTCTCGGCACCTGCAAATTTACCACTCCCTTCGCGCGCGCGCGCTCGGCAATATCCATCGGTCGGGGTTCCAACCCTTCCGCGGCTCTGCCCCTCGTTTCCCCCCGAAAGAATCTTTACGCTGCTCGTGCAAAATAAACAAGCCCGCTAGGTGTAGAGCACTATCGCGGCGGCGGCGAGCAGTGCCCGCGGGGGAGGCAACGCTTGCCAAGAGGCCATATCGTGGAAATTATGCGGGCTGCAAATCGATGACGTATAGTACTGCCTTTCGCTGCGCTGTGCACATATACGCGCGCAACAGAGTAGCCAGTGCGCGGTTATCGCTGCCGTGTTTTCGGCCGGGAACGACTCTGCCTCCGGGACGAGGGGGTGGGCAGCGAACCTCGAAGCGTTATTGCCTTGCGACCTGCTCATATAGATGCACACACAGACTGTGCACTCGAGTGGAGCTCGCGTCGTCGCCCGCAGCGGAATATTTTTGCCGGCGCGCCGAGAAGTGAAATTCCAAGGGGGGGGGGGGGCAAGTCGCGCACGGCCAGCTCATTAGCCGTAACGAGAAGCAACGGGTGTTAGGTATTACGCCCTTTATCCGCTGCTAACTCGGACGGCTAAACGAATGCTCACGAGCGACTGGTTAAGTTTTTGGAAGTCACTGCCGCTGCTGTTGGGAAGAGGCTCTGCCTTTTCCGTTAGCGCGGCCGCAGACTGCTGAGCCCTTGTGTGGAAGGTCTTAGCTCGGATCCGCTCGTTGCGGCAGAAGCTGCAAATTGAAATTGAAGCTGGTCCGGGCTTTGCGACTAAGACCCTTATTACGCCTGTGCATTCGAGGCGTTAGAAGTTTTCGAATATACCTATATACTTTTTGGGACGGGCAATTGCGAGTACTCTGCGTTGCTTTTTCAATTCCGCGAGTATGCCAATGGAACGACTGTGATACACGCGCGCACTGTCGTTAAAATTCAAGAGGTCTAAACGGGAAGATTCGATGCTCTGGAAGGGTATTAAATATTTCGAAAATACCTATTTTGGCCCAAATGCGCTAGCGTTCTCAGTAATACATCGATTTTCCATGTACAAAGAGTACATATATAACGTTTGCAACTTCGAAAACACTCCCGACTATGGTCTATATGTTACAATCAATCTATATCAATAAAAGTGTGAACCGACAGTTTAGTAATGACAACAATGTTTTCTTTTTCCAGCGACAGCACCGTGGTTAAGGCAAGAGCAGCCCTGTCCGATCGCAGGAGACTTTTGCATGAACGGTGGTACCTGTCTATTTTTCGAGACAGTCGGAGAGCCAGCCTGCAGGTAAACACTCTTTTTATAATATTATATATTCCCCCTCCGTTACGCACACCAAGTAAACGAACATTTTCAACCCCGTATCGGCGAATTCAATTCTTCCGGATCGATTCGGAGAAACTTCGGGCGGCGTATCGCTCTACTCGATCGAGAAAGCGGTCGGTCTTAAAAAAAAAGAAGGACAGGAAAGCACACTTTTCTCTTTCATCCTTCCCGAAGTGAAAAAACTTCACAAAGCCAATTTCGCCCTCAGCTCAGACAGAGCGCAAGCTGCAGCGGCACTGGACATTCATGCGCGGAAAATCTCGTTATAACCTTCCCGCACTCTTTCTCCTTCTCTCTCTCTCTCTCTCTCTCTCTCTCTCTCTCTCTCTCTCTCTCTCTCTCTTTCTCGCTCTCTCTCTCTCTTAACCGCTCGCAAGCTTTATATTCTATATACTGGCGTCCGTTCGTTCGAATTACTCGGCAAACACGGAAGGCGGAGCAGTGCGCGCGGCCAAAAGAGAAGAGGTAAAAAGGAGAGCTGGCCACTCAGCGAGTTATTCGACTTTCTGCTCCTTTTTGCCCACTCCTCGAAAAACGCTCGCCCCCTACCGGTGCTGCTCAAGAAGGAGCAAGCGAGAGTGTGAGCCGGGGAAAACGGAACACTGGCCATTTTCATCCCCCTCTATATAGACGGCCTCTTCGTTGAGCTCCGCTGCTTTCCTACCCGAGAGCTCTAATCGAACTGTTTGCCCGGCGCAGAGATTGACTTCGGCAAGCGCGTCTGCGCGATTCTTATTTACTGCCTCGCGCACTCTCTGCAGCGCTTCGCTCCGGCCGCCGCCGAGGGAATCAGCTTCTGCAGTTTCTCCCCGCCTTCTCCCGCCGGCTGCACTACTGCCGAGCTACTTCGGCGTCTTCGCTCTTTTATTTCGCCGGGGCGCTTTTCTCATTTCGGAGTTGGCCGAGGCAGGAAGTCCCGCAAGCAAGCCAGCGGCAGCCGTTCCTAAAAATTTCGCAATCTCCGGAAAAATCGTTCGTGCGCGATAACCGCCAGCGGATTCGTTCTATTCGCGGAGCCATACAAATCGCGGCCGGTGCGCGCAATGCTCTAATAATTTAGCGGCTTGTTTCGCGGAAACGACGGGACCGCGCAGGGCTCGCTTTGCCTCGACCCAGCCCCAGATCATCTGCAGACCTGCAGACCGACCGGATTCTCATTCGAAAAGTTTCGAGTGCGAGCGCGCCCAGCGAGAAGGAGTACTTAGCTCGGCTTATTGGCTCAAGTCATTTTCGAATTAAAAAGTCTCTTTGGTGAGAGATTGCGACTTATGTATTGCATTCGCGCAAGTAGGAAGGGAGGGAGAAGCTTAGCGAGGTGGAAAAATAATGTCTTTCCGATTTAATAATTCAATACTCGCTCGTTTCTACAATGAAATAGTATATTGTGTACCAAGGGCGTAATGTTTGAACAAGACAAGAGCACGGTTGCCGTGTCAAAAATTAGTCACATCAGTCCCTCTTAACACGTACGAAAAAACGCGAAAATACGTCCGCGCGTTATATAAAATATGGTGTGCACCAAGGGCTAAGTGGGCTTTTTGGCCTCGTGGATTTTGCAGTACTCGTCTGCGGCTCGTAAACGCCCTCGCCTTCGGCTCGGGCTAACTCGCCTTGACTTGTACTGCGAAATCCACACTCGGCCTAAAAAAGCCCACTTTACGCCCTTGGTACACAATGTACCAATTATTACGCTTCGAGCGTCATTATTATTGCCCTTTGATGCTCGAGCTTTTATACTTGTTACATGCGCATTTTCTGCGCGTCGATCGCCAAGCTTTGTGTGTGCTAATTATGGGTGCTCGAACAGTTAAAAATTAATTCGTCAGAGGAATTTAAATCTCATATTCCGGTCTGCGTATGCCTGTACGTATTGCGCGATTTTTTCAATTGCTTTCATTTTCGCACGCCTGTATCGGAAATATTCGAAAGCTCCAGGTTATAATGATTCTGATGATCGAATTTAAAATATTTAATTGCATCCGAATGGCCTGACGTAAGTCCCTTTGACTGCTAAATAAATATACCCGTTCGGATTAATAAACGTATAAATATTTCAACTTAATCGCTTTCAGCAGCTTTTTGCTCGAACCTGATGTTTCGTTACGTATAAACGCGAAACGTATACTCGCGGTACAATGCGATAAGCTTTGATCCCGCGCCGTAGTATAGGCCGAGGGGCACAATCCATCCTCTCGATCCGTCTAACAAAAGGGGTGGGCTGAAATTTCGAGCTCGTTAAATTTATGAACTCCTAAAATATGAGATACGAAAATCTCGCGTAAAAAGTACTAAACCCAGATTCATCGAGCTGCGAAGCGTCGGGCCATCGCGCCTCCAGATAAAACTCGCCCGTAAACCCTCTCTTTATTCCGTGCTCCGACCCCCCTCCCCTCCGACGGCATCGCATGTACTATATATACATATATACGACAAATCTCTCGTCGGCTTTATACCGGCTTAATCAGTATCGCGTCGAGCCGCGCGACTGTGTGTTCTCCCGTTATAATTATACATATACTCAATTTTTCAGCCTCTCCTTTGCGCTCGCATCTGCATGCATGTATTCTCGCGAGTTGCCGGGGAAACTTGCGTTATCGTCTTAGCGTCTTTGACACTGCTGCTGCCGCCGCGAGCGGCTCCCACTCTCCTCCCCCAGTCATTCTTCAGCCACGCGCTCGCATGTATGTGTTTATGCATGCGCGATGTCGTTGCATACATTACGATGAAGCCGCGGCGGCGGCAGTAGCGCAGCAGCCCCGGGAGAAACTTGTTAAACAAATTTAGCCCAGCGATCCGCGCTCTGATGATAAAAGAGGCCTTGCCGCAGGTTCCGCGAGAGAAGCTCTATATACACTGCTGTGTCGCATGTGCAGCGTGTGCGAGCGAAGGTAGTTCGCGGAAAACGCACACGGTCAGAAGCAGCATCAGCAGCGTGTCCATTAGGGCGCGTGCACACTGGCCCGTTAGCTTTCGGGTCAAGCGCACGGCTGCCAAGCGCAAGTCAAAGGGGGCAAAAGCCGCACCGCAGTCGTCGCCCTCTCTCGCTCCTTTCGTGCAATGCATTCGTTATGAGTGTAAATACACCCACTTTCATCATTCGGCAGAGCCAAAATTTGGAATGGGATTTTCGGCGGAGTTACATCAGTAGGTAAGCAAGACTGGTTCTGCCTCCCCCCACCACTCAATTTTTACATATGAATACAGCGTCCCCACTTTTTCAATTAACTCACCTGTACAGGTGAGAATGCGTGCTAGAAGCTTCTAGAATATTCTAGAAGCCTCTAGATGTTTGATGGTGGGGGGAGGCAGAACCGACCTTACTTAAGTGAAAAAAAAAAATTTCTCGGAGGGATAGGGAAAATTCACGCGGTCCAAGGATGTGTATACTCCCGACAGCGTGATGCCTGGGGTATACTCCCAGCAGTCTGAGGTATACTCCTGGAAGCGTGCTGTTCAAGGTTAAGTCCTGGCGGCGTGCTGTTCAATGTGAACTCCTGGCAGCGTGCTGTCTCCAGGAGGCCGTTCGAGGTCAGAGGGTCTACAGATTTTAGAAGCGTGTGATGCTTGCGTCAGTGAAACGTCAATCGATGAGCATGTAGATGATGACTCGCGCGGTGAGATAAAGCGATCAAGTTGCATCCACTGTTTTTTCGCGAGCATCTTTATACTTTAAACATCCTGTTATTGCTTTATTATTGACTGCTGTCACTTCAGTGCGTTCGAGATTTTTCTCTCGTTTAGCCAAATATTTTGCGCATAAACTCTGGTCTCAGAGATACTTAAATAGCTTCTTAGAGACAGCTCTATGCTTCCCATTCGCTCGCTCACGCTACCATTCCCGCAGACATCTATACATTCTACTGGTGTGTAACAACGACAGATATTTTTCGCAATGCATTAGAAGCTAACGAATAACAGCAATTACAGCGTACTGTAACGTGATGCACTCATCAGCCGCTGACGTCACCAGGCTCCCAAAAAGTTGCGCGCTAGCCGTGCAAATTACTTTACGATTCGCATTGACTACATGCAGCGTACGAGAGAGAGAGAGAGAGAGAGAGAGAGAGAGAGAGAGAGAGAGAGAGAGAGGAAGAGAGAGAGCTCCCGATAATACGTAGTAGCTTCGTATTGTAGTGAAAGAGAGAACTCTCAATAATACGCAACAGCTATACTGCATTAAGAAGATGCGTATATTCCATCTCGAAAGAAAAAAACAGATGTAACCAGATCCGCGCTATCTCACCGCGCGAGTCACCCGACTGCGAAAAATGTACCTAACTCTTCGACCATGCATATGTAGCATATATGTAGATATATGATTGAAGGTTCAACTGCATGTTCGCTAGCTGCTGACGTCAGCAACGCTGCGGGCTTCCAGAACATTTAACTATGTAGAGATGCCGCCTCTGACCTTGAGCAGCCTCCTGGTGACAGTTCGGTACCCGGAAAATAACAAAATTAATTTTTACATTAGCTAAAATGAAAAGTTAAATAAAAAAGTTAACCCGTTAAATTTAATACATATATTTTAAAAAATTACAGATAAAAACGTATAACACGTAAATTTTTTTTTGTTTTGATACATTATAACTGAGATATTACAAGAATTGTTGGAATACGCCGAAAATGTGTACACTTTATGCACGCACACACACAAGTACATACACAGGCATACAGCTACAGACTACAGTGTACAGAGGCCCAAGCAGAGAGGGTCCACTACCTGGACTTTATTGCACCCCCGCCGGACTTAAGCCCCCTAGTGCAGTAGCGCGTCAGTTCCAGTACGGACACGACCAGAGCAACACACCGAGCAGAGCATTCAATCATACATACAGTTATTCTAAATATTCAGTTATTCAGTCTTGTACATCCTTTTAATCATTGTTAAATAAATAAAGTATCCTTATATTTGTCACATACTTCACGCATATTCCTGATATTTCAACAGATTATGGGCCCAGAGTAGCGTGTGACCATATATAAAGATAATAAGGACAGTTCTAAAGTGTTAATAGTTAAAGTACAGTTTATAAAGTTTAAAGAAGATTCTCAATGCGTGTAATTTGTGAAAGTAAAGAATTAAAGAAACTAAAGAAATGACAGATTTTAAAGCAGCTATGACAAAGCTAAACGGCACAAATTACGCGGCTTGGAGCCAGAAAATTGAAATACTGCTCATTCGGGACGAGGTGTGGGATGTCGTGGATAAAGAAACCCCAGCTACAGCAGATGCAGCGTGGATAAAGAAGGACAATCAAGCTCGCACAATCATCATCTTAAGTATGGAGGACGACCAGCTTCTACACATCAAGGGTACGTCTACAGCGCGCGAGATCTGGTTAAAATTGAAACACCATCACCAGAGATCAACCACGTTGAGTAAAGTGCATCTAATGAGACGGCCGTTTAACATAAAGATGTCAAGTGACGGTGATGTGGAGAGCCACATTACGGAGATGCTCACCATGTTGAACAAGCTGACGGTAATGGGGCAGGAACTGGACGATACTCTTAAGGCAGCTTTAGTGCTGAACAGTATGCCTGAATCATACGACGTTCTGACAAGCACGTTGCGTTGTCAGAATGAAAAAGATTTCACGTTGGCGTCCGTTAAGGGAAGGCTACTGGATGAGTATCATCGGAGAAAGGATGTGCGTGTATCGGACAGTGAACACGAGGCGGCTTTGCACACATCACACCAAAAGAAGAGCGGACAAATCGAGTGCTACTTTTGTCACGAATCAGGACATTTAAAGAGAGAATGCAGCAAGTATAAAAGCTGGAAATTAAGGAAAGAAAATAAAGAAAAGGCCAATAAAGTTAAAGAATTTTTGACAGAATCTGAAGAATCCATTTTTACAGTAAAGGAACATATTGAAGAAAAGGTATGCATTAAAGAAATTTGTTTGTCTACAAGAGAAGATGCAGACAACGCCGGTTTATGGCTTGTCGATTCAGGGGCGACGAGCCACATGTGCGCATCGAAGGAAGCGTTCAGAGAGCTTGATCCAGCTGTAGGCGGCTATGTGCAGTTAGCAGATGGAAGCAAGAAAAAGGTATGCGGCAGAGGTTCGGCCGTCATAAAGTGCGTCTACGACGGAAAAGCGAGAGAAATAAAGCTTAAAGATACGCTATGCGTACCGTCATTAACGACAAATCTCCTGGCAGTGAAGAAGCTCACGAACAGCGAATGCGGAGTGATTTTTACAAGCAGTGAGTGTAAAATAATAAAGGACGGAGAAACCATAGCTATTGGCAGATCAAGATCAGGTATGCAGGGACTCTACGTAGTACAGGCCAATATAAAGAGGGTCGAGGGTGCAATTGATGCACGCCGACCATACGGAAACGCCCCCCCCCCCCCCCCCAAGACCTCAAGCATCAAGAGAAGCAAGGAGTGCAATAAATGGAGACAGAACGGGTACAGTCATAAAGAGCGGCGGAGAGACGCGGAGCGGATTAAAAACCGGCCATAAAGAGAAAACGTCGAAGCAGCCTAATCCGGAGACAGAAGCGTCGGATATTTTCCGGAAGAAATCGACAGAAATTGACGAAGAATTCAGCGGTGGAGCAGAGAGGGTCCACTACCTGGACTTTATTGCACCCCCGCCGTACTTAAGCCCCCCAGCGCAGCAGCGCGTCAGTTCCAGTACGGACACGATCAGAGCAACACACCGAGCAGAGCATTCAATCATACATACAGTTATTCTAAATATTCAGTTTTCAGTCTTGTACATCCTTTTAATCATTGTTAAATAAATAAAGTATCCTTATATTTGTCACATACTTCACGCTTATTCCTGATATTCCAACAAGAATAATAAATGATAATTATATTTTTATTCACGTAAAGTATAAAATATTTATTGGTTCACTTTTTCTAACCAGTAAATATTTTGTACTTTACGCAAGCGTGCTCGTACACCATGAATAAGAAGATCTACTTGAAAATTATCGCACTCCATTGCAATGATTGCAGCAGCGATGGCTTGCATATGCTGTCCAACACAAGGACCCATCCATTCAGTGGTAATACGTAAACGTGGCGTCATGAACGTGTACTCGTCGTTGGCATTCATTTTACTATAACAAATAAAATAGTGCAATGTGAACTCTTGACAGCGTGCTGTCAGGAGGGTCTACAGATTTTAGAACGGTATTTAACAGCATGCATAAAGATTAGGGATAAAGGATTAAAATGCAATAGTCACAATTCAAATTAATACATTTATTCAACATTACTTTATACACAACTCATTTAGTTTTCTCTCAAGTACTGGTACAATAATTTTGCCCATTCTTTCGATCCTTAATTTGAAACGCTCTCGATCTCGGGCTACTTGCTCCCACTCTCCACATCGTGCATTTTTATGTGCATATGTCCATGTACACATTAAATGAACTGTTGGCTTTTCTTGAAAACGCACTCGCTTCTTCATGCTGTTATTTATTTTGACCATTCAGTTTACACTGCACGCAATCTCTTCTTAATGGTGGGGTTCCATTCACAATGGAATTGTGCTCTCGGCAGCGTAAACACTCTAAAATCTTCGTGTCCAGCTTTAAGTGTTCGGGTAGCTTATCCCAAGCTTGCTCGATGCTATTGGCAGCAAATGTTATCAGAAATTCTCGTGGCAAGTACGAAATATCTCTCGGAGTGCGATAAAATTCTCTGAGAGATCTCTCAAAAGATGGCGTATTGTCGTGATAAAACTTTTTCAGCAACAATACATTTCTGTGTGCGCAGTTTGCCTTGAACGCTAACTTATAGTGTGGGCACAGTGGCTCCAAAATATCATATTTCAGCCTCTGTAACGAGGGAAAGCCCATTTCACTCATATCAACTACGTGAAAATTGAACTTCTCGAGCCATTGCTTCTTCTCGGTTCCTTTTACATACACAACACTCGCGTCATGTAGAACAGTTTTCAAGACATTTTCCAGCTCCTCGTAGGTCAGATCTCCCGAACTCTATGATAATCCGTGATAATTGCGTTCCAGCCAGAGATTTTCAGACTTGTACTTGGCTGTGAGTCTGCGCCACGGTGTAGGCGGCTTGAAAAAAAAAACACCAACGTCTTGAGTTGAGCGTTGAGTGGAACTAGGGCAAGTTCCTTGATGACAAATTCATTTACAGGCTTTCTGAATCCTTGCACATCGAGCACGTACTCCATTTTGACTGACTGCCTACCACAAGCTGCTTCTCAATTTATACCATCTTCTCCCACCACCCTTTAAACAATTTTTTTTACATCTCCACTCATAGGGTTGTATTCGACTATACGATCGTATAGGATGAGACAGTATGCAGAGGTGCCAACTGGAATATTTGCCCTAGCCTCAAATTCGAGACGTACATCAACTGATGCTTGCTTCAGTGACTCATTTTGTTTTGAGCAGTCAATGACAACGAGAGGGGCATACGACAGATAGTCGACCTTTTTCAGCATTGGTTCTACCTCTTTGTTGTAGTAAGCATTTTGAAAGTTGGCATACATATCGTAGAGTAGAGCATACTGATTATTAGTAATATTGAGATTGAGATTTTCATAGGGATAGTGTTGAGAGTTGAGAAAAAGTGTAACGTTGCTTATATTACAATGATCAAAGCGACCAGCATTGACTGTTTTTCGTCCTTTACGATTTGTCTGGAAGCCAAGAATAACGAAGCGAGGCTTCTCCAGCTGATTGGCAGTCTTGACAGTCCATACGTGTTTCGATGTACTGGGCAACAATGGATACTCGTATAGTTCCCAGCTACGAAAACTCATGGTGACAGGTCTATCCTTTTCCAGATGATTGAGCAATTTAATTTTATGTTTATCCGAGAGCAGCACATATGGCATTAGCCATTCAATTTTAGTGATTTCAACTTGGTAATCCTCGTAAACATTTGCGCCAGCTGCGACTACTTGCGTCTGTACAATAGAATTCACATCAGAATTTGATCTTTTGAGAATAAGCTCGTGTTTGGCATTCACAACAATTTTGCGATAATCTTCGGCAAAACCCATAATCATACCAAGTGGAATAGATACGTCAAAGTAGCCATTATTATCAAGCCGTTGAGTCTCTGCAATGTCGAGCCAGCCTGCATTTTCAATCACTGAGCTCTGACTAGGGCTGAATGATACGAATCCTTTCATGAGACTTGTCAAACCCACATTCTTGCATCGATCAATCTCTATGGCGTTGAGCTCGTAACGAATTTCCTCAAATAGATGACATATGGCGTTGTTTACAAATCGCGTGCCCTCGACAGCAGTGCCATCTGGCTTTTGCAATTTTCCACATATATGTAGTGAACTGCGCGAAGGCAGCACACATAGATCTTGATGTTGTATACCAATGCGAATTTCATCGCTGTTGTTGAAATTCGATAAAGTATAGGGCTGATGCGCATGAATCTCGTAATGCGCAACAGATTCGTCAAATACGACAGGTGACTGTATGCTTAGCACCTCTTCCATTTCGCTGAAAGCAGCAAAATATTACGCAACTTATTTTTTTCCAAGGACAACTCTTAAACCTAGACTTCTTAGAAACTGTATGTTTTGACGTGTTAGCGCTTTGAGCACTCGTCGATGACTGGCTGCTCGACGGCATGGTAAGTTACTATTATAGCCTTTACCCACTTTATTATTGTACACAATACCCATAATGCTTAGACTGATTTGATGTGTAATCTAATTGTTATGACTTCGCCATGAAAATTAACTAAATGACCGTCTTGACCGACGATGTGGAGCTGCAAGTTATTTATAGTCTTGACAGTGACTGGTAGGTAAATAATTGGCGATGGTACTTCGATAATCTTGTAGCCTGGTGAGACAGCTGGAAAGAATTCATGTATGGTATGTACCTTATGCTCATTTATGTATGCCCCAGATGTAATATTACACTCGACGCGTAAAGCGTTAACTTTGAGAATGGTTACTGGCAAGTCGGATTCGTAATCAGTATTTGGTGACAATACGCGACTCGTGAAACCCAACAATTTGCCGATAGAATCTTCTGGCTGGAAATCAACCGATTGATTACACTTGATCATGCAACGAAGGGTGTTGTTATTCGGCTTGAGTTTGTGGGTTATGCCTTTTGGTGTACGCGCCTCTTTCAGACTCTTCTCAATGTCTTCAATCTCGTAGCTGCCTGTAGGTAAAATTATCACTTCTCCTCCCACGTAAAACTTGTTATTGCCTGTATCGATGTTTGGTATTGAATTGAATGTCAACAACTCAACAAGTCCGAGAACGTAATTTTTGTTAGTTGAAAGTTCAAGCGGTGAAAAATATTGAGCTTCCAATATAGCTGAAGTTCCAGACAGGCTCAGTGTTAGTGAATCTTCCATGACTACTCGAACTAAACTGACTGAAGCCGAAGCAGAACCAACACTTATATATTATTCAGAAGAAATTTCAGGCAAAGATGCCCACAGTTGTAGCTATTGTAATCTTGATAATGCTCCAGATTGTACTTGACTCTGCTCACATTCTAATATTCCATGAGATCCTGAGGTGACTGCAAATCTCCAAAACTGTCGAAATACACTACATCGTTGCCTCGTTTTCGATAGGCGACCCAATGCGTGCCTGGTCCGCTTTTATCGTCAAGATTCACGATTGCTGATTCGCGATAGTGTGGTCCACTCGCTGGTAGTGCATTTCGCATGTAAACGCCCCGAAAATATGGAATTTTCAAGATGCGTGCATATTTTAGAAGATCGGCGTCAGTTAGTGCGCGTTGCGGCAATTCGAAGTTTTTTTTTCCTCAAGCCTTGTCCACGTTTCAGATACATACCGTAGCCCTCTTTGTAAGGTTTCAGATACAGACCTCGGCCACCGAGCGCAATAGCTTCCATTGTTTTGTTATGTCTTTGGCTTTCGTCAAGCTGTCGTTTAGCGGCGCTAGCATCGTTCACTGCTTTAGCGATACCAGCAGCGCCACCTGCTAATGCACCAGTTGCACTCAAACCGGCAAATATCGGAATGAGAAATGGTAGGAATCCTCCGATTTTGGATGGGACTGGCAGCACACGTGGAATACGTACATTTTTCTTGACCCCAGCCTTGTTTACAGCTTGACGATCAGCCTTAAGAGCGCTGCGAATGACTGCGTGAGAGTTGTTGCTCGGAACAGCAGAAGTAGAAGCAGCTTTGATCACTTTAGCCAGCGAAATAGATGGCTTCTTCTTTTTAATTCGTTTCAGACCCATTCCAAACTTGGATTTTGCCTTCATGGTGCCTGCTATGGCGAGAGCAGCTGCTTTTTCGCCAACTCCCGCGTCTACCGCCGGACTCGCTCCCAGACTTTTGCGGCCAAAATCTTATCTGCAGCGTTTCTTGCTTCGACGTTTTCTCGATTCTGTGAGTAGACAATATCGTGCTCTTTGCAAGCACTATCAAGATTATTGATTCCAGGATCTCCGCGTGCTAGTCGTTTCGCTAGTTTAGTGCCGGGACCGCAGTACTGATATCCCGGAATATGCAGCTCTACCGGAAACTTGTTGATGAGTGTATTCAATAAACCACGACCTTTACGTCGTTGCTGCTTATGCATGATCATGATGCATGAGAGGACAACTCTCGACTGATCCCAATGCATTATAAACGCGCTTTTTATAGCTAACAGCGATAGTTGCTCTCCAGCTGATGAAGCGTTAACATGGATTTCCAGCAACAAAAAATCAAGCTGCCGGTGTCGAATTTCGATACTCTAACAGAGCAGCAGAAAATGCGAAAACGTCACGGGGAATTACTGTCTGGCAATATTCGAGCAGTATTTTGTGGACCATCAAATTGTGGTAAAACCAATATACTGCTCGCTCTCATAACGCATCCCAATGGACTCAAGTTTGAGAACGTGTACATCTATTCAAAGTCGCTGAAACAGCCCAAGTACAAATTTCTGGATCAGCTTTTGTGACCTCTGTCTGGTATACAGTACTTTCCCCGCAGTGAACATGATACTGTTGTGTCACCTGACGAGGTACTCTCTGATTCAATCATGGTATTCGATGACGACGCCTGTGAGAGACAGGACAACATCAGAGCCTTCTTTTGCATGGGAAGACACAAAAACGTAGACTGTTTCTATCTCTGTCAATCATACGCTCACGTGCCGAAGCATTTGGTGCGCGATAATGTGAATGTGCTAGTAGTTTTTCGTCAAGATGACGTAAATCTCAAACACATATACGATGATCATGTGAATCATGATATGACATACTCAAACTTCAAAGCTTTATGCTCAGCATGCTGGAAAGACGGTCAGCATGGATTTCTTTTTATCGACAAGGAGCGACCCACCAATGATGGGCGATATAGAAAAGGTTTTGATTGCTTCGCCACAAATATATAACGTACAGCAGGTGTGAGTACATGCAGAAGACTGCGATTCATCAAAGAGTCAACATGGCAGACTTTCGATGTGAAAAGACAGTTCTTCAGCAAATTGATAAAGCTAGAAAAGCAATTAGACGCAAACATAGATTATTGAAGCAAGGTAAAGCCAGTATGGAAAAAGTTCTGGGGGAGACTTTTAAGCCCATAGTAGATCCGTTAGAGAAACTGGTGAGAGTGAAGGAAGAGGTTAAGCCAGATATTAAACAAGAGCTTAAAAAAGAAAAAAGTTTCGATGATGATGAGGAAGAGGAGGGTGATGATACCCTACTCAATTTTGAAAGTGCTCAAGAGGATAGTGAGGATGAGGAAGTTGAGAAAGATAGTAAAATAAAGCTATCGTTGAAACAAAATCGTCAAGAGAAGGACGAGAAAGACACTGAAATAAACAACAAGTATCTGTCAGCGTTAACGCAAAATCGTCAACGATATCTTGATCAGGTGTTTGGAATTCGCCAAGAGGGTCAAATACTCAAGATTGGTAATTCACCCATAGAAATCACCAGAAATAATGTGAGCGCTTTGAATAGGAAATATCCAAAAACTGAAGGACTGCAAGAGCTGCTTTTTAGATTACATCCAGATGAGGCGTTGATTAAGCCAGATGATTTGCAAAATTATAAAAAGATTCTCGAAGCTACAAACACACACAGAAAATATTACAGTCACAACCAACCTATGCGTCAACAGAACAGTAATAAATATAATAACATCATTGCTTCACTTTTTAAAAGCAAGACTGGTGGTGGGCTTCTACCAAGATATAAAATGGCAAGAAAAGGCTCTCTCATGGACTACATATACTGGGATGATCCCAACGAACTAGTTGATCGTCTACGCTTGCTCATGGCTGAACGATTAGCTGGCAATAATAGCCATCTGAATGAAATCCATTCCATCGTCGAAGAGTTGCGAGAAGCTAAAATTATATATTAACCGTAGTCGCGAGCACGTTGAATCCAGTATCAACATGAGCGTCGATGTGTTTGGACGTCAGTCAAATCGCTCCAAAGGTCGTCGTGGTCCACCTGGCGTTGGCTACAAACTAACTGCCGACGGACACTTCGACATTGGAAGCAGAAGATTGTGTAACGTAGCAGAGCCCCTACAGCCAAACGATGCAGTGAATTTAGCAGTCCTTCAGCGATCAATTAATTCGGAAATACGCAGCGTTTACGAGATCACAAGTGATCTGAGACAATCGATTGATGCTGTAGAATTAGCTGTGCAAATCGCAAAGGATGAGAATGCTGAAAAACTGAGAAAAATAGATTTAGCTATAGTGAATTGTATGAGATTCTGCTTAAAAATTCTCAGAATAATAATGACACATCAAAAGGCGAGACTAGTAGAGGAACTTGCGACGTTGTACGTCGCAGCCGAGCAAATCGCGCGTTGTTGTTTGCGCGGCAACCTCACTCGATGCGAGGAAGAAAAGGCGATCGGTTCCAGCGAGGCCCGCGTTTTCTCGGACGCGAGCTACGTCCCGGGAATTCGTGGAATTCGCTGGCCGACGTACCCAAGGGGGGAGCTCGCCGGTTCGAGCTGGCGCGAAACGAGCAGCCAATTAGCACGTCTCGCGCCTCGCGCAGCCAATCGGGCTACGTTATCAGCCGGGCCCGACGGCCGACGGCGAGACGCCGAGCGCGCGCGGCAGAGCGGCTCGGCAGTGCCTTTCCGAGCCTTGTCGATAACACTTCGACGTGACGAGAGCGCGCGAGGGGGAATTGCGAAAAGAGTGAGAGTGAGAGAGAGAGCAGCAGCGCCACGACCTGGACCATCGCCCCGAGAAAGAGATCCCTCCCCGGAGACGACCGTCCAGCCATTCAGCCAGAGGAAGGAAGCCGGAACGGGAGCCAGGCCTTCATTCCAACACAGGTGCGCAACACTTGACGCCTCGTACGCGCCAAGATTTTTCATTAATCTCGGGATTTAACGTAATCGCCGACGTTTGGGAGAACGTGGGGGAAAGAAGGAGGAAGTAATCACACAATTTATTAAATTGTATTGCACGTATATTTATCCCAGCCCTCCCTTACAACGTGGTAGCCGTAGCCGCCCACACACAATAGCCACGCAGGGCTCGCCGTCACACCTCCACTCTCACATGCTTCCCCCCCCCCCTTCTCTACTCTCTCCCGCTCTTCTCGGAGCTCGCACGCACCGACTTTGCCTCGCGTTGGCAGCAAGCCCGACCTGCTGCTACCGAGCAGCGAGGATTTCTCGGACGCCCCGATGCCTCTCTCTCTCTCGCTCTCGCACTCACACACTCTCCCGCGTTTCTTCTACGCTGCGCTGTTCTCTCCTTTTCCCGCTCTCGCGCACGCTGGCCCGATGCCCCGCGTAGATGACGTCGAGGTGTGCGCCCGCACCGCACACCGCTCTCTCGTCTCGCTCACTCTTTCTCGTACACACCCGCGGCTTTCTCTCTCTCTCTCTCTCTTCTTTCGGCGGCCTAATGGCTCGCACCGAGAGTATCCCGAGCAACCCAAGGGTTCTTACCTGGTGTAGGAGAGACGAACACCAGTCTCTCGTCCCCCAGTGGAAGCCTCGCTAGCCCAGGAGGTGCTGGCTTCCCGTACTCTTTCTCTCTCGCCAAAGAAGGGAAAGAAGAGAAGGGTAAACAATGACAACCAGGTAAGGTTGATCAATCCACGTTCTAGCGAAAGCGAGAACGGAGGAGACGATCACCGAAGCGGTGTCAATTTAAACGTGCCACCGGGTACGGCAGTGGCGACTACGACGTCGTCGAGTGTAGTCACCTCACGGGCTGGAGCGGCCCTGGTGACTGCAACGGCGGCGTTATCAGGACGACCGATTACCTCCGCAGTAATTGGAAACTTGATATCGCCTCCGACTCCAGCACCGCGTGGCTACCGGTTTGAGAACCGCATGCCAGTGAGACATCCGGGAGCGTGGGAGTATTTCTCGGCTCGAATAGTACGAGGTATAGGCGAATCACCTATTGCCCGACCGGGACTCAGAGAAATTCCGAGCAGAGTTCCTGTCGCCGAAAGCCGACCTCCGCTAGGAAGAGAGCGGTGGTATACACCATCGACCACTCTAGCGGGAGGAAATGTTTCTGCGACAGCCAACTGTAACGAGCAGAGAAATGAGGAAAGCTCGTCAGTAAGCTCAAGAGCGGGAAGAAGTTCGGCTGAAAGCGAAAGAGAGAGTGAGAATCGGTATCGGAAAACGAACGAACGCTTGAATGAACGCGTGACTCGTATAGGGGAACTCCGCGCGAACGGAATGACCTACGAGCAAGCCAGAGAGAGGGTCCTTGAAGAGGAGCTCGAACTTGAAGGCCATCGCGTTTTTAATCAGGTGATGAATGAGTTCGATATTGAGGTGGAGGAAGAAGAAGTGCAACGACGGCATCAACGCAATCTCCAACAAGTGCGTGAAGAAGCATGGAATAAGGCGTGCCAAATGATTCGCCAGCAAAACAGTTTGCGTAGAGAGGAAGAGATGAGATCGGAAGGTCTCCGACGAACCTCGACGCAGGCTATAAAACGGCCAACATTGCAGTGTCCGAGGTGGGGGGAGGAAAGAATAGCGGAGCCCGTTAGTCAGTCAGAGAACCAGAGAGAAGAGAGAAAATTGTTCTTCGACAGAACGAGGCCAACCGACAGGAGTTCGGAGAGCCAGTCGGAGGTCCCTCACATGAGCGAGAGTCGCGCGAAGAGGACCCGGAGAAGCGAGCTAGGGCAGGCAGGAAGGAAAGAGAGTGCCGCGAGAGTACGAAGTCCGACAGGAAGCTTGAGTCTATTGAGCGGCAGCGACAGCGAATTCGAGCATAGCTCGAATCATGCGTCGACGGGAAGACTCTCGGTGAGAGGTTCTCGGAATGAGAGGATGGACAGCGCCCGAGATATCACCAAAAAACTCAAGGACTGGGGTTTCCAGTTTTCCGGCGAAGGCCGAAACGAGGACCCAGAAGAGTTTTTGGAGAGGTTAAGTGATTGCCGAAGAGGTATTCGAGCTTCGGATATCGATTGGATAAACGTGTTGCCTTGTATTTTCCAGGGCGAGGCGGGCCGTTGGTTCCGAGCCAAAAGAGAGAAAATTCAGACGTGGACGGAGTTTTGTCGAGAATTCAGGCACCGCTACGTTACTGAATATAACAGGGAAGATTTAATGGAGAATTTGAGGAGGAGGACGCAACACAAAGGTGAGAAAATCACGACGTTTCTCGCCAAATTTGAGTACATTGTGTCACGCTTCCATCGACCCCCATCCAAAAGAGAATTGTTGCAGATAGCGTATCGCAATATTCTACCCGAGTATCGGAAGGCTATCGGTGATAAGCTCATTGATAGCTTGGAAGATCTCGAGAAGTATGGTCGCCGGTGGGAGAAGCAGCGAGACTTGGACAGTCGTTATGCTCCGCCATTGCCAGCTGAGAAGATGCACGTTCCCGGCGCGGCATATACAGGAGGGGTGACTAAGCCTAAGGTCGCTGCAGTCGAGACGGTAGACAAAGAGAAAGAAAGTGAGGAGACTCAGAAGAAGGGCAAGAAGCCGAAAGCTAAGAAAGCTACGATTTCAGCGTCCGCTTCTGAGTCGGAAAAAGTCGCGAGCGCAAGCACTAACGTCGACTCTGGTAATAAATCAAAGTCGACGGGAAAAGTTGCTGCATCGAGCCAGGATTCGACCAATAAACCGAAGGGCGGAGGAAATCAGCCACGCACCGGAAGGAATCCAGCGGCGGGGGCGGGTAAATCGCCCTTAGGACCGACCAACGTGAGCGCGGGAGAGTTTCTCGGCGCGTGCTTCACGTGTCACCGTGTAGGCCATCGCGCCTCACAGTGTCCCGAAGTAGTCTGCTATAGATGCAGAGAGAAGGGGCACACCTCGAGGAACTGCACAACTCCTCCGACGGCGCATACAAATTCAACTCCTGCGCACTGGATTATGGACGCTCCTAAGACCCATTGTCAGTGGTGCGGACGAGAAGGCGTCACTTTACTCTCGTGCCCCGACTGTCGTGTGATAACTACAGCTCTGGGAAACTTGAAGTTGGGGGCCCAGAAATAAAAAAACCGGCGCCCCCAGAACAAGAAAGAACGGGAGGAAAGGAGATTAGAGGAGTTACGTTCGCTCAGCCACACGTGAAGCTCGACGAAACCGAGAGGAACGACGAGGAAGAAGCGCGTCGGTTTGCCGAGTTAAGAAAGGTTGAGGAGAAGGCCACGAGGTTACTGAGCGAAAACGAGAAGGAAGAGAGGAGAAGGGGGGACCTGACCGCAGTCCAATTAGACATTAGAGGCTGCCAATGGTTTAAACCGTTAGGAGTAGAGAAAGAGAGCGAGAGACGGAACGCTGCGAGTAGCGAAAGACTTCAAAGCTCGCCAAAACCGCTTTTTGTACCAGGCATTAGCACGAGGGAAAGTGCGGATGAGGGAGAAGTGGTGGCTGGAGCAAACTCGGAAAATAGAAATTTCCTATCAGTGAGCCTAGGCGGGCATGTGTATCAGGCACTGCTCGATCCTGGGGCAACTCTATCGTTGATTGGTCCAGAAATCACCGAGAGATTTCGGGAGCGGTTAACGAAGAGCACAACTAAGCTCCGCACAGCCACGGGGCACATTCACTCAGTGCTTGGAGAATTGGAGATGATACTCGATATAGGAGGTAAAGAACAAGCTATATCTTTCAAAGCCGCACCGTCGCTCGAACAACCAATGATCCTCGGAATGAATTTTTGTAAGAAGTTCGATTGCGACGTGCGACTGGGAAGAGGTTTGTGGCGTACGGAAGAGGGCGAGTGGCGACCATTTGCTGATACAAACAACAAAGAGGAAGCTACCGCGTACGCGGAGTGTGCCGGCCTGTCGACTATCACGGAGGAGGAACGTGCGGAGGTGAGAGAGCTAGTGGAAGAGATCCTTAAAAACCAAGGCTCATCGATAGGGCTCACGCATCTTACGGAGCACCATATCGAGCTGATGGACTTCACGCCGATTCGGCATAAGCCTCGGCGTGAATCTCCAGCAAAACAGCAAGCCGCGGTCGAGGAAGTTGAGAGATTGTTCCTTGAAGGAATCATAGAGAGATCGGCGAGCGATTATACGAGCGCACCTGTCATGATCCGCAAAGCCGACGGAACATGAAAGTTTTGCGTCGATTATCGAGATTTGAATCGAGTCACTATTAAGGATGAGCATCCAATCCCTAATATGGACTCGATTACAGATAGGCTACGCAGTGCTCGGTATCTATCAAAGATCGATCTAAAGCAATCCTATTACCAGATCCCGTTGTCGCCAGAGAGCAGGAAGTATACGGCTTTTTCTGTGCCGGGCTCGGGCCTGTGGCAGTTTAAGCGTATGCCGTTCGGTCTGTGTAACGCGCCCAGGACCCAACAGAGATTAATAGATGCTTTGTTTGGGCCTGCGTGCGAGCCAGCAGTGTTCGCCTACCTCGACGACCTGGTGATCGCCACGGAGACTTTCGAAAAGCACCTAGAGTGGCTCGAGTTTGTCCTGAAGCGACTCACGGGCGCGGGGCTAGTCGTGAATGAGGAGAAGTGCGAATTTTGTTGTTCACAGATCAGGTGGCTGGGTTTCTTATTGGACAAGGAGGGACTGTGTCCTGATCCCGAAAGGGTAGAGCCAGTGAAAAACTTTCCGGCACCGAAAAACGTCAAACAATTAAGACGATTTCTGGGCATGTTGGGCTGGTATTCGCGCTTTATCGAGCGCGAATCCGAGCTCAAAGTCCCGCTCGTCCGACTGCTGCGAAAAGATCAGAAATGGGAGTGGGGAGATGAGCAACAAGAGGCTTTTGAAGCTCTCCGACACGCGCTCACCGTGGCCCCTGTACTTGCTCGGCCTGATTTTACAAGGCCGTTCAAAGTACAATGCGATGCCAGTGGCGCGACTATCGGGGCCGTTTTGACTCAAGACCATGACGATGGCGAGCACCCGATAGTGTATATTAGTCGTGTACTAACTTCTGCCGAGAGAAATTACACGACGACGGAGAAAGAATGCTTGGCAGTGGTCTGGGCTATCAGAAAGCTGAGGCCGTACATTGAGGGGTACGACTTCAGCGTGATAACAGACCACAAAAGTCTGCAGTGGCTGAGGAATTTGAAAGATCCCAGCGGTCGCCTAGCAAGATGGGCAATTGAGTTGCAACAGTGGCAATTTGACGTGATTTATCGAAAAGGTGAACTAAATCATTTTCCGGATGCGTTATCCCGAAGCGACGACAATGGCGAGGACGCTGTTGCCGCTTTTGAGGAGGTACAAGATCCGGAATATTTAAAATTGCGAGAACAAGTTGAAAAATTCCCGGAGAAGTACCAAGGATGGCGTATCGAAAATGGAGTGCTTTATCGTTGGCACAAGGATGCCTTGCTGGACCCGATAACACACCGCGAGGAAGCGTGGAGATTGGTAGTGCCGGAGGAACAGAAGGAGAGAGTAATAAGAGATGCACACTGTCCGCCTTCCTCGGGTCACTTGGGAATAGAGAAGACATATGACCGAGTGGCTCGAGAGTACTATTGGCGAGGAGCCTATCACGACGTGTACAAGTTCGTACAGTCGTGCGAGGAGTGCCAAAAATATAAAACGGCGCAAAGCGGAGCGAAAGGGCTCCTGGGACGGCGAGTCGTCGAGCGGCCTTGGGCCATCATCGCAGCTGATCTCATGGAGTTTCCTCCGAGCAAAAATCGATTCAAATATCTAGTCGTGTTCCAAGACTTGTTTACACGCTGGATCGAATTGAAGCCGTTGAGGAAGGCAGATGCGAAGTCGGTAGCCAGAGCATTAGAGGAGTTGATTTTATTCAGGTGGGAAACCCCTGAATATTTTTTAACCGATAACGGAAGGAGTTCGACAACCAACACTTGAAGAAGGTGTTGGAAGTCTACGGTGTGAAACATATCACCACTCCGCCTTATCATCCTCAGGCAAATCCCGTCGAGCGTACGAATCGCACGCTTAAAACGATGATCGCGATGTAAAAAACGATCATCGCGACTGGGATTTGCATCTCCACGAGTTTCGCCATGCCATTAACACGGCGACGCAAGCTTCTACTCGAGTCTCTCCTGCGTTTCTCAACTACGGGCGACATCCTCATCCGGTGTTGAGTTTGCGACGGGAGATCGAGGGAGGAAAACCCATGGAAAGAAGGGAGCCAGATGAGTGGGTGGACAGGATGAAGAGATTAGATATGCTGCGAGATTTGGTGGGGAAATACACGAGCGCTGCAACCGAAAAACAAGAACGCGTTTATAACAAGGGACGGAGAAACGCGCAATTTGAAGTAGGAGATGAGGTCATGCGAAAGACCCATGTCCCCTCCGACGCAGCCAAGAGTGTTTCTAAAAAACTAGCTCCCCACTGGGAAGGCCCGTATGAGATTGTCGAGGTTAAATCCCCGATAGTCTATGTACTAGGCTACAGTGACGGAAAATCGCGACGGTTGACAAAGGCTTACGTGGATGAACTTAAGCGCTGGGTCCCGCCGCGAAAGGCTAAGCAAAAATACTAATTCATTTGTGTTTTTAGGATGAAGCGAGCAGAGGACGAGAGAGAGACGGTGCCGACCGGCCCGCCATCGACCAACATTGCACCGCCACGACCGACGTTCGCCCAGGTAGCAAGATCACCAGCAAGACTGCCAACGCCAGCAACGTCGTCGACGCCTCTGCAGGTTTCAGGGGCGGGGATAACCAGCCTGAGGATCGGCGCGACCACACCAAGGCTGCGCCTGCGCCAATCCACAGCTGGTCTGATGACGAGGCCAGCGAGCAGCCAGCAGCGAGACGGGAGCAACGAGGAGAGGCCAAGGACGGAGACGATCACAAGACTAAGCCAGGCGATCTCGACAGGGGCAATTCCCCGACGTTTGGGCTTAATCCGAGAGGAGGTCGCGAGAGAGAAGGAGAGTAGGATTCGGATGGAGAGGCAGAAGCCATCTGCCGAGTCACGAGGGAAAGAGAGCTCGGAGGCAGAGGAAAGCAGACGGGCGCAGAGGGAGTTGGAGTTGTACGTCGCCAAGTCCTGTTGTTCCCGCTGCCGCCCCTACTCCGAGGGGCCAGACCAGAGTAAACTCGGGCGGGGGTCCACCGACGAAGAAGAGCAGGAAGAACAAGAAGAAGAAGAGCAAAAATCCTCCAGTACAGTTGTTTTAACTGTTGGCAGCCGGGCCATGGTGTTACCACGTGTAACAAAGGGATCACCCGTGACTTCTGCGGCAATTGCGGGAGACACGGAGTCCAGGTGACCAGCTGCCCGCGATGCGTCGAGGCCTTTCGGAGCCGCCAGCAGCGAGGAGGAGGTTACGTTCCTATCGAAACGGCCAGTGGCGTCAACGTCGCCGAAGAGAACTGGGACGAACCCGATGGCTGTCAGCGAGAGGAACCGGAGAGACGGGACCATCGCCACCGAGAAGAGCGAGAGGCTCGTCAGCGTCAAGAGTGAGAAGAGAGAGAGGAACGAGAAGCGAACGATCGCCGCATACGAGAGGAA
Organism: Nasonia vitripennis; assembly: GCF_009193385.2. Classification (NCBI taxonomy): domain Eukaryota; kingdom Metazoa; phylum Arthropoda; class Insecta; order Hymenoptera; family Pteromalidae; genus Nasonia; species Nasonia vitripennis. The sequence continues at coordinate 11,927,428 of NC_045760.1, read as the reverse complement.
AGGCAGCAGCAGGAAGCGACGTATCGGAACGAGGTCGAAGGGCTGGTGATACGAGAGCTGTATCAACAGCTATACCAACAGCAGGAGAGGGAGCGTCTCCGCTGTCTCCGCCCAGAAGTAGACACCCCGAATCGCTCGATCCACGTCGTCAGGGAGGTCCCTAACTATATCCAGCAAGAGGAGAGGAACATCCTCCTTCAAATCTTGCAAGGCTTAGAAGGAGTATCACCTGAGACGAGAGAGCTCGTCCTTCGGCGCATTTACGGAGGACGGTGTGAGGATCGAGCAGAATAGAGAGAGAGGAGAGAGAGGAGAGCCACGAGAGAGACAAGAGGGAAGAGAAGTCGGGGTTGCGGTTGTGCTCCAAACGCAACCCCGGGGCGAGTGGGAGGATGTAGGGTGGCGCCCCCGCCCAACTTAAAACCCACTCCAATGGGAATGAGTTGGACGGTCCTTTTCCTGGACCTACGATGGGGTCCGTCTCTCCTGGGGGTAGCAAAGTGAAGGGAGGGGGATTGCGACGTTGTACGTCGCAGCCGAGCAAATCGCGCGTTGTTGTTTGCGCGGCAACCTCACTAGATGCGAGGAAGAAAAGGCGATCGGTTCCAGCGAGGCCCGCGTTTTCTCGGACGCGAGCTACGTCCCGGGAATTCGTGGAATTCGCTGGCCGACGTACCCAAGGGGGGAGCTCGCCGGTTCGAGCTGGCGCGAAACGAGCAGCCAATTAGCACGTCTCGCGCCTCGCGCAGCCAATCGGGCTACGTTATCAGCCGGGCCCGACGGCCGACGGCGAGACGCCGAGCGCGCGCGGCAGAGCGGCTCGGCAGTTCCTTTCCGAGCCTTGTCGATAATACTTCGACGTGACGAGAGCGCGCGAGAGGGAATTGCGAAAAGAGTGAGAGTGAGAGAGAGAGCAGCAGCGCCACGACCTAGACCATCGCCCCGAGGAAGAGATCCCTCCCCGGAGACGACCGTCCAGCCGTTCAGCCAGAGGAAGGAAGCCGGAACGGGAGCCAGGCCTTCATTCCCCCGTCTGCAGAGAGAGAGAGAGAGAGAGAGAGAGAGAGAGAGAGAGAGAGAGAGAGAGAGAGAGAGAGAGAGAGAGAGAGAGAGAGAGAGAGAGAGAGAGAGAGAGCGAGAGAGAGAGAGAGAGAGAGAGAGAGAGAGAGAGAGAGCGGGAAGCCAGCACCTCCTGGGCTAGCGAGGCTTCCACTGGGGGACGAGAGACTGGTGTTCGTCTCTCCTACACCAGGTAAGAACCCTTGGGTTGCTCGGGATACTCTCGGTGCGAGCCATTAGGCCGCCGAGAGAAGAGAGAGAGAGAGAGAGAGAGAGAGAGAGAGAGAGAGAGAGAGAGAAAGCCGCGGGCGTGTACGAGAAAGAGTGAGCGAGACGAGAGAGCGGTGTGCGGTGCGGGCGCACACCTCGACGTCATCTATGCGGGGCATCGGGCCAGCGTGCGCGAGAGCGGGAAAAGGAGAGAACAGCGCAGCGTAGAAGAAACGCGGGAGAGTGTGTGAGTGCGAGAGCGAGAGAGAGAGAGGCATCGGGGCGTCCGAGAAATCCTCGCTGCTCGGTAGCAGCAGGTCGGGCTTGCTGCCAACGCGAGGCAAAGTAGGTGCGTGCGAGCTCCGAGAAGAGCGGGACAGAGTAGAGAAGGGGGGGGGGGGAAAGCAGATAGCTACGCCGGCGTCGGTTCAGGCATCGCCAGGCCGGGACCGCTGGCGCGAGCTGTTGGTGAGCGCGCAGATACGTGTGTGCGTGCCCGAGAGTAGAGAGAGAGGAGACCGCGTTGGTTCGCCCGACAACGCCGCAGTGAGCGCGCGCTGTGCTCGCGAGTATACGTGCGGGAGAGAGAGAGAGAGAGCGGGAGAGAGAGAGAGAGCGCGCCGGCCGTGTAGCTACTAGAGCGGGTCGCGCCGAGCCGAAATTCGGGTGGCTAGCGCGCAACTTTTTGGGAGCGTGGTGACGTCAGCGGCTGATGAGTGCATCACGTTACAGTACGCTGTAATTCCTGTTATTCGTTAGCTTCTAATGCATTGCGAAAAATATCTGTCGTTGTTACACGCCAGTAAAATGTATAGATGTCTGCGGGAATGGTAGCGTGAGCGAGCGAATGGGTAGCATAGAGCTGTCTCTAAGAAGCTATTTAAGTATCTCTGAGACCAGAGTTTATGCGCAAAATATTTGGCTAAACGAGAGAAAAATCTCGAACGCACTGAAGTGATAGCAGTCAATAATAAAGCAATAACAGGATGTTTAAAGTATAAAGATGCTCGCGAAAAAACAGTGGATGCAACTTGATCGCTTTATCTCACCGTGCGAGTCATCATCTACATGCTCATCTGTAGACCCTCTGACCTCGAACGGCCTCCTGGAGACAGCACGCTGCCAGGAGTTCACATTGAACAGCACGCTGCCAGGACTTAACCTTGAACAGCACGCTTCCAGGAGTATACCTCAGACTGCTGGGAGTATACCCCAGGCATCACGCTGTCGGGAGTATACACATCCTTGGACCGCGTGAATTTTCCCTATCCCTCCGAGAAATTTTTTTTTTTTCACTTAAGTAAGGCCGGTTCTGCCTCCCCCCACCACCAAACATCTAGAGACTTCTAGAATATTCTAGAAGCTTCTAGCACGCATTCTCACCTGTACAGGTGAGTTAATTGAAAAAGTGGGGACGCTGTATTCATATGTAAAAGTTGAGTGGTGGGGGGAGGCAGAACCAGCCTTGCTTACCTACTTACTGCCTGTATAACTGTTATACAGGGTGATTCGCCCGGGGATATGATACGATTTAATCAAACGCGCCGCCCTCTCAATTAGCTTCATTACGAGCAGTCGTTTTTCCAAGTTAATAAAACACGCGCGGGTGTGTGTTATCGAGCGCAAGTAGTAACGCCGGGATATCGTCAGACGCCGAACAAATTTCATTTTCGCAATTGGCTTGGAACTCGAACACAGCTGCATTCGAATACCAATTGAAAATTCAAATTAATTACATTCCGGGGAGATGAAAAGCTCCGCTCTCGTTGAACGGCAACTCGCAGACGAACAGATGAGGTGAAGCGAGGCTAACGAGAGAAATACAGCCTCGCGGTAAAGCCAATAAAAGCCCGGAGAGTATCCTCAATTAATTCTCAGCAGCAAACCAGCGTCATTACCCCGATTCCCGCACAATAAGTAGACAGTAGCTCAGCACGAGACGACCACTCGCTCGATATAGACGCAAACACACTTACACACGCATACATGTGCGCGCGCGCACGGACCACTGCTTGACGAGGGCTCATCCGAGCGCGAAAAGTAAACGACCGCTCTCAGCCATATTATATACGCTACGTGACGAGCTTACCATGGCCGCGTAACCGGGGAGATCCCGAGAGTTGAGCGGAAACTTTATAAAAATCTTGGCAATCCGCCAGGAGACTCCTATACACGCCTCATTGCATTCCATCGGAATCGAATAATAAAGTCCAGATGACGCCGGACTGCTGACAGCTGCTGCAATATCTCTCGCTCTGAGTATGGCTGTGCGAGTATGTCTGTAATTTCGCGGTACGGTCGAATAAGCCTGTCTCGTACGTACTCTATGGACTGCTGCATGCACAGGGAGAGAGAGAGTCATTCCGCGGAATGGATTTTTCACTCTGTAACTTCGCGTGATTGAATCTAGCCCGTTCGTTTACGAGGACTGTAACGAGAGACACGGGAGAAAGAGATGCGAACGTTCGCGAGATTGATTGATTGACGGATTTGACCGTGAAATGCGCGCCCTTATACATACACACACGTTCGATCTCGCGAGATTGGCCGTATTCTGTTTGCGCACTTTCGACCCTCTCTCGCACACACCGCTCTCACATAAAGCGATAAAATTGTATGTAATGCAATGCTGATAACACATTGCGCACAGCCGAGAGACATAGAAAATAATTCCCGACAAATAATTACTCGCCATGCACGCGCGTGCGGCAGGTATTGATTTTCAATTAGCCCATCGCGAGCTTGCTCGCGAAAGCGAACGAATGTCATTAAAACCCGATCTACACATTCCTTGATAGACTGTGCTCTCGCGACTCGGATGGATCGATAAGACCGCGCCTATATTTATACCCGAGACAATGCTTCCTTACTTCTCGTCTCGTTAATGTGCACACTGCAACCCCTCCGGCATTCTTTCGTCTGTCAACTCCCATTATTAGCCCGGCCCCAGCGTGCCTTCGCGTTGGGTAAATATTTGAATGTGAAGTGAGCGAAGGCTAGGGAAAAACGGAGCTTTTATTCGGCCAAAAGAGGAGGAGCGAGGGAAAAATGCGCACGCGTGCAGTCGAGCATGCTAATCACCGATGGCTTAGAAGCGCGAGAATACTACCTATATGCGCATACGCGCACCTGCTGGGTCTCTTTCTCTCTCTCTCTCTCTTTCTCCCTTTTCCGACGCGAGCTTATAGATTGATGCATGCGTACGTGTATGCGTGTATATGCAGGGTATAGATCGATTTCTGTGTAGCAGTTCCGACGAGCCGCGAGAATCGTTTATCACAACTGCGGCAGCCTATTGCTCGGCTCGCTCGATCGCGGCATTTTTTGTCTATGCTTTTCATGCTGGAGAAAACTGATGGCTGGAGTGTGTTCGGCAGCTCTGATCGGTGGGTGCCGTCAGCTGTTGCGCGACACCGTGAATTTGTTTACCGTTAACACCAGCTCCCGCGTTATACGAACGAAAATTATTCAGTCACGCGTTTATAGCCTTATATACTACAATGAAAGTACGCTGCCAAGGAAGGGAATTTGTTCGAAACACAAACGACTCAGCAGACGACGCATCGGACTTTTTCTCCGCGACTCGCTTCCATAAATCTCCTCGCGCAGCCGTTTGTTTGCGAGCTAGCCTGCAACGACGAGTCCTCATTAAGCTTGCGCGGCCACTTGCCGCCAAATTGTCGAAAGCTCTCGCACGGTGTTACAAACGGAGAGGAGACAGAGTCGAAAGCGAAAAAGTAGACGACGGGACTCGAACTCGCGGACCCGAGAGCCAGAGGCCTGTGCTCTAACCACTGAGCTAACGTCTACGATGCATCCGAAGTGCATGCATCACAGTACGACTCAGCTGCTCGACTCTTATCGCTGAATTGTCTCGCTCCTCGCGTTGCAGACGTGTGCGTCTGTGCTAACGGGAAACATGAGCGACGATATGAGGCTCGCACCTGCGCGCGTGCACCGATATAACGCGAGCCGCGGCGGGTACAGGTGTTTGAATCGGCGGGGCTTTGCGAATGCGTGTAACTATGCTCGGCCGACTTCGGTCTGCCGGTATTCGGCTCTTTAACAGACTCATTACTGCGGGTGACCGACCGCAGTGCTAAACGAGGTGTTGTAAATTATCCGGGTGTTATGCGGATTGCTCTCATGTCGTTAGCATCGACTCGACGTTTATTGCTCGTTCACGGGCTTCACAAAGCAGCAAAAAGGCATTTGGAAGTAAAGCACTTGGTCAAGGATTTCGGTGTGTAGACGACGAGTCGCGAAAGGATAATGCAAAGCGTATGTAGCGAATCGTAGCAGCATAGCTGTTTGTCCCGGCGCTCGGCACTTAAGGAGCGAGTGTTAAGACTCGTCGCATAGATTATTCGTGCGCTGCAGCTCTGGCGAGGGCTACGGCGCTGCAGGGAGGAGCTGCTTTTGGGAGCAAGACTGTTACTGTTATGCTGGGTATATATGGCTCGCGGGAGAAACACCGGGCGCGCGTGTCTTTTCCTCCTTTTCGGCCCCTTCATTATTCGAGCTCTCGTGTAGGAGCTTTCGCGGAGCAAAAATACAGCACCCTATACTCGCTCGCCGTATGGGGCGACTCCTTATTTCTTTCACGAGGATCGCATCGTCTTTTTCTCAACCGACATTTCACGCGCCTTCTTATGTATAGGAATTTTGAATAAAACCAAAACAGAACGAGTGTATGCACGCCGTGCAAGCTCACGACGGAATTTCATCTCGCGAATGGAGCGCGCCGCGGCGCACTCGTTGCCTCGCACACGCCGAAATAGCACTCGACGCGCTTTCGGGAGCCTAGGCTCACACTATAACTATATACACTGCGAGCCTACTTCCCGAGGCGTCCGAGTGTGTTTTGGCTCCCGCGACTCGCTAATTTCCACGCTTCCACCGGTGCGCGTTCCAGTGATTAAAGGTTCTCGAAAAGCAGCCGCGTTTTCCTCCTAGACGCGAAAAGCCGAGGAGGGCCATTGATGTGCGAGCGCGAAAAACACTTCTCGCGTTCGCGTGTATATTAGCAGAGAGAGAGAGAGAGAGAGAGAGAGAGAGAGAGAGAGAGAGAGAGAGAGAGAGAGAGAGAGAGAGAGAGCTACATTGTGGAAATTAGGTTAAGCGAGAAGGCCTTTTTGTTGTTACCGCCGGCTGCAACAGTTTCAAAGCCAAACAGGGGCGAGCGGGGGCGAGCTCTTTTCAAACTGGAGAAACAAAGACCCGGCATCGCGAGTTTTTCGCGAGATGATAGTTATTAGAGAGCTATTCGAAGCTATTACTCAGAAGCGTGCACACGCACCTGTATGCTACCCGGGCGTAATGCTCGCGGGCAAATGATGCCCTCGGAGTCGATATAGCCGAGAAATCATAGGAGAATTTAGTGGTTCAGATCGCGCTCGAATAACACAAGAGTTTATATACTATACGAATTCTGCGCAGCTAATAAGGTATTTTCACCAATTAAATCCGGCGGTTACGAACTCGTAAAAAACATCGCCGAAGCGAACTCTATAGTGTGGCCTCATTAAAATTGCCGCAAATCTATCATTAATTCCTCAGCCTAATCATATGCCAAGAAGCTTTGGGCTGCTTCAAACTGGAAAAGCTATAGTCGAAAGCTCGGCAATTTCGCGTAGCGCGTCATAACTGCAGATGCTTTAAAAGAGCGCATCGGGGGTGTATACATAATACGCGTGAAGAGCTCGTCGCCCGTCGGATGTCGTTAAAGCGCGCACGCGTACACACTACACGCACACATACAGATCCATACGCGAGATGAATCCGACGAGCGGCAATTTGTGTATTATCAATTTCACGGGACACCGAGTTCTCGCCAAAAATCCCCTCGCCCTATGGAACCAGAGAGTTATGAAACTGCAGCAGCATGTACACACACTATGTCGAAAAGTCAATGGTACGTGGTAAGCTGACCGAGAGCGAGAGTACAGACGAACCACAAAGAGGTCGAATACCGTTTGCGGTTATGGGACACCACCTCGTTGTGTGTAAGACGCAGTCGAAGAGCACTAGCGGCTGGAGATGTGTATGTGTGTGTGCGCGCGCGGTTATGGGAGCGTTCGGCTGTGTAATCGGGCAGTTTCGTATGCGTCTTTAGTCTCCAAGCGCTTGTAGAGGTGAGGTAGGAAGAAATTGAACACGTGTGTTCGATTGAACTTCGTATTTATTTACAGAGCTTGGTAATACTGATATCAAACTTTGCTTGGCTCGGCGGAACGCAGACCGCAGGACAGGCAGGAGGGCCTAGGTCTGTGCAAGTCTCTGGTTCGAGCGAGAGTGATGAGTGCCCCCAGCGAAGCCACCCTTCAGGCCTCGGAGGGAAGACGTTGGTCTCGCTCATGAGGCCCGAAGGGAAGGGATAGCTTGGGCACTTTAGCGGATGAGTGGCGCGCGTGCTTTTTTTGAGAATTCCGAAGATTATCGAGCGCGCGCGGCCGATCGTTTTATTGTTTTAAGTGCAATAGGCGACAGACCGCTCGGCTGCCGAAAATCCGGGGACTGCCTCGTCTGGGGTATTAGGGAACGCGCGCGCGGCGGATCACTTTATTGCGGTGAGGCAATAAAGCGAGGGACCGCTTGGCGAAAACTCGAGAGCGTTGTGAACGCTCTCTGCCAGGCCCCGCAGATGCGGGAAACATGCACGCCACACGTCTATAGTTTGGAATGCGAATTTACAATGCGGCTTCGGTACGTTCGTAATTTAGCCGCGAAATATTGTCGACGAGCAGATGCATATATATATATATATATATATATATATATATATATATATATATATATATATATATATATATATATATATATATATATATATATATATATATATATATATATATATATATATATATATATATAGAGAGAGAGAGAGAGAGAGAGAGAGAGACTAGAATAGTAGCACTGTACCACTGCGCGACTCTTGTGCGCTTTTGATGGCTCCCGTCTTCTAGTGTCGTTCGCATTGGTAAATCTTGCGGCTGAATTGCGCATTTATTGGCTCGCACTCTGGTGCTGCTGCTTTACGAGTGCGCGATATATACCGCCGGCTGGAAAACGAGGGACCGTCAAAACTCCGCGCGCGATTAATTGAGTGACGAGAGAGACATCGTGTCGCTGCGCGTGTCTATCTAGCAAGGAAAAATTTTTTTATTCCGCATTAGCAACCACCGATCGAGTGTCTTGTCCCTCTGTTAGTCATGTAGGACGGACACTACGGGACGTATAATAGCGATTCCTCGGAATAGTTTGCCGCTGTACTCGAAAATGGCTATTCGCCCGGCGAGTTTCCTTGTTGTGGCAGGAATGCGAGGATCCGATAATTGCTATGTAAACACGAAGAAGTTGATCGCGGACACACTACGGCCGCGTACGTGCGGCTCTTTAATTTGCGGTCGGCGAGCTCCGCAATATCGCGAGCGGCAAGAATGCGGCTGTTGACTGCAATTCGGAATGGATAGTAGTGTGTGTGTGTGCCTGTGTGTTCTAAGTATAGTAGTGCACGCGAATATCAGTGTCGTTAATATATTGATCGATGAATACATAATGAGGATGATGCATACTTTGTAAAATTAATGCAATGTAAATGAGAGGCGGAAAATTGTTCATTTTCCCCGACGCGGTGCTATAGCGCAAAATGTGTGCTTAATTATAAAATCCGCGCGCAATACAGTGATCCGTTATGGAATGCAGATTTGACGGACCTGTATCGCTCTTTTTCTCTCACTGGGGAAAAACATTTTTCGCGTTGATGAGAGCACTTTCGTTTCAATTTCGTACTGAAACTGAAATGAGCGTCGCGCGCGAGCGAGATATAATCGTGCAATTAAATGTCCGGCGAAACTCCAGCGATATAATACAGAGTATGTGTAACGCGCATCTCGAAAATAAAAAGCAGAAGTCCGTGGTGTACGAGTTCAGTTATTTATCATCGGAGCCACTTTCGTAATAAACGCGCCGAAAAAAATTGCCGATGGTATCAGCAAAATCTCGTCAACGGCTCATGAAAATTTCGCCCGAAGAATTATGCATCACGATGGCCGGCGCTTTCGGCGGTAATTAATGATTGAGTGATTGGCTCGCCGTAAACACGGGCAGAGGCCCGCACTGGTCGTTTGTATGTACGTATACATACATATTCCACCTGGTGATTCGGCTTCGAAGCACCTATATAACCTACCACTATCTCTCCCTCCTCCTTCTCTTCCTCTCGCTCTGCCTCTCTTTCTCTCCGCAACGAGAGTAGCGCGCACGCTTATAAATAGGCAATTAATTCCGGAAAACCAGCGGCCGCGTCGTTCTTCGTGCCTTCACGCTCCGATAGGCCGCTAAGCTCGCGCGTAAATCCAGCCGGCGCTCACTGCATCGGCGGGCCTTTATATTATTAAGCGCCGGAGCTTTCAGCCGCGGCTTCGCCCTCTCTATACTCTCCCGCGTGCGTAAAGCTGTGGATAATGATTTATTTACATAGAAAACTCATGAATGCGTTTATCGCTTGGCCAGACGCCACCGAAGCGACTCCGACCCTTCGCAAAGACGATACTCTGCGCTTCCGGAGCGAATGCCTTCAACCGTTCTAGGTTATAACGTTTAACCGGTTTAACCGTTCTAAGTTATAACGTTTTTTCTTCGGCTGGCTGCAATCCGCGAGCTGTTCAGTCGCAAAGCAACGCACCAATGCGGGGGACGGAGAAAATCATTTGCAAGACGAGCAGACTTTTAAACGAAAAACAAAGTATTAGAGAAAGAGACAGACAGACGAGAGCCAAGGAACTGCGACGTCAGTGGAAAATTACACGCAATTATATACATGAAAGAAAACACGAGCTTGCTGTCGCGCATGTAGACCGTCGCTGCGGAGCGCAGAGTGTGAGCGACAACAACGCAGAAAGAGATAGATAGAGAGAGAGAGAGAGAGAGAGAGAGAGAGAGAGAGAGAGAGAGAGAGAGAGAGAGAGAGAGAGAGAGCAGAGAATTCAGCTTCGGGTATAGCAGAGAGACGTAGGTTTGTTCCGACGGAAAGCCGCGCGGCGACTGGTTTCTCAAGCACTTGACTTTCTAGGAATAAAGCTCTAGCGTCGTCGGTGCGTGTGTCCCTTTCTTTCTGACTCTACTACGGGGCGTTTTTAGTCAAAACATTAACCGCCTCGTCACAACGCGCGAACTGTTGCCGGCGAGATCAAAATTGAAAAAGAAAGCAAGTCGCAGGCGCAAGCCGCAAACGCTGCCTAAAAATGTCAATTTCCGAGCTTGCAACGGCTGAACTTTGTTCTCTATTTTCGGGATTCAATACTCGCCGGATGCATTCCACGAGGCGCGCCTTTGTTTTTACTGATTTTCATGCACTGCGGCATTATGCGAGTGCGCGGGGAGAAAAAAATAACAATCTTTCGCAGCGTGCAGGGAAAAAAGAGAAAGCTAGATCGAGCGGGGAAATGAAAAAGAGATAAAGCCAGGCGCAGAGAGCGAGAAAATGGAGTATACACAACCGGGAAATTTTCAATTTTAAACGCGCTGCAGCACATACGCCAGCAGCAGCAGCTTTGTCCGAGTTTTAAGACTGCGGCTTTAAATTTTTTGCTAATTTCTTTTGCGGGGATAAACTTCTCGAAACTGCGCGACTTTCTTTTGCCTAGCCACGCTTCACTAATTAAAACCAGAAACGAGAGAGTTGAGCTTCTGTAACGCTCGCGCCTCGATTCTTCGTCGTTAATTAAGGCGATTTGGTTCTTTGCTTTTTTTAGATCCTGCAGACGCGAAGACTTATCAATTTTTTATCACGCGGATTGACGATAGTACGCGATCGTTTCTAATGTAATTACAACAACGGTTTTTCAACCGAGTTTCCGCCGAAAATTCGCCTATTGAAATAGACGATTCGATATTCGTTTTATGTTAGAAAGGTTCCTATTTCCGAAGAAGCAAATTACGATTATTTATCCCAGAAAGACCTACGCTGTACTTGTATAAAATCGAATCATCTGCGCAAAGTAAGATGAGAAAATTAGCTTTTAGTAGTTCTTACAGTTATCGTTATCACGGTGTACTAGTGGAAACGTTCGTTGATCAGTCGGGCGAGGAAATTTAACTAAAGTATCCCTGGTAGAAATTAACCTAAAAACTGGCAAGTTCTTGTGTAAAAATCCTAAGAACTTGCCAGTTTATAGATTAATTTCTACCAGGGATGTCACACATCCAATTAGCTCGACGCTGACATAACGCTGTTTAATTCCCAGTTTTATTGCGTTTAGTCACACTTGAAAAACAATTAAGCAAAGCTCGGACGCTCGTGGGAAAGGCCGAGTCTCGGCAATTTCATAAGCCAAATAATTTTAGCGAAATATTTAAGCGACGCTATACACCCGGGCTAGTTTGAGCGACGAGTCCCGTGCCAAAAAGCTCGAGCACATTGACACGGGCTTTTGTATTCCGCCACTCGGCGAAATCACATTGTGTCTTTCACTGAACCATAAATTACACACAATCACGAGCAGAGCTACGATCTTTGATCACTTACAAAACGCGAGTATCATATATATGGCTTGGATAAAAGAAGGTCTTGAAAAACGCTATCCGCGGACATCCGATACGAGGTCGAGGAACAATAGCTTCCCGCTTCAACATATTTGCGCTCGTTATTTTCATAAATAAAATTCGCATACACAAGCGCAACGCGAAATTTCCAGGAAGTGAAAATAGAGAAAATATTTATTAAACTTTGAGCATCCGCTGGCAATATTTACTGTTTCCCCCAACAAATACAAATAATTTTGCTGAGCGAATATGAAACATTTGCAAATCTCGTTCATGAAACACGTTAAGCTGTATGATGTTTATCAATTTCCGAATAAATTTTCGTTTTTTGGTTTTGGCTCTCGGGTTGAGGCTTTGCTGTACGAATAAACCAACGATATGCAGCAATAAGCTGTTCCATTAATTTCGCGGATTTGCAAGAGCATTATTCTCTCATTCGATTATTCTTTTTCGATTCGAATATTACGATAACTCATCCTTTATCCTCCGTTCCGCGTGCGCCATCGTCAGATGATTACTTATTTTGCTCGCGCTTATACGCAAATCTCTTAAGATTTTAATACCCTGTGACTTATATTCGTACACGGAATAGAAAAGCCACGCTTACGCCCAGCTCGCATAAAAAAAATCTATGAATCCGATACAACGATTTATGAAGAATTAATTGCGGGAACGACATTCAATAACCGATACATATATTAGCATTAAACGCGAGCACAGCCGAGGCGCGCACACGGGGCGCAATAATTTCTTGAAAGAATTTCCGAGCTTTATCTTTACAGCCGCACGGACAAACTGCCGGACTCGGGTGGCTAAAACAAGAGAGAGAGAGAGAGAGAGAGAGAGAGAGAGAGAGAGAGAGAGAGAGAGAGAGAGAGAGAGAGAGAGAGAGAGAGAGGGAGAGAGAGAGAGAGAAAGCTCGTAAAACGAAGCAAAAAACGTGAGGCACAGAAGCTCATAGGGAGTGCGAGTAGCGGCGCGCGATAAAACGAAATACCTCAAAGCCGCAGAAAACAAGGTGACCGCCGCCGTGCGCATACACGAAGATTTTCATCTGGAAATTTCCATTTTGCTGATAAGAAATTTATACAGGCTCGACTAGCAAATCTCGCCGAGCTTCTGCCGAGAGGCTGTTTCCCACGCCCGTGGAAAATTAAAAAAAAAACTCGTACGCGCGCGACTCTAATTAAAACGAAATAAAAGAGCAAGCGCGCCGCGACGACCGCGGAATAAAAAGCGCGAACGCCGTTACCTACTCTTGCAAAAATAAACGCTCCATATCAGGCGTACGAGTAGTACGTATAAGCTCGCTTTTTCGAAAAATGAAAAGCTCGACCGAGAGTTTGCACAAGCGAGCGCATGCAGATGCGCGCGGCGGAACAACAACGTCGAGAGCGCGCACTGCCGCCATATGGACCGGCACACTTGTGCGCGCGCGAGTGCAAATCTTGACCGTTTCCGCCGCTGCAGCTGCTGTCGCCGTGTTGTACGTTGCTGCACAGCGGCTCGCTTCGTTTACTCGCAAGTGCGCTTCGATGCGTAGTCCCCGATAAGTGCATTGCGCGCTGTTTATCCTTTGGCGTGTACAACGTTTGTTGTAAACACAAAGCTTTCGACTCCGCTCGATCGACTCGAGACCGTTAATACACGCGATGCTTTTTAATCCGGGGCTCGAGATTGGCACCGCCGCGGCGTCAAGGAAACTAATTGCATTCTCGGGGGTCGCTTGATTCATTTGAAATGCTCGACTTTGCCCGACAACGGGCGCTGAAGTTCTTGTGAGCAAATTTCACTCCGCTGATTGATTTATAATATCGCAGCGCGGGTTATGTAACGATGTTGCGAGGGTAAAAAGATTCGCCTCGCGAGCATGTACTACGCGTGTGATCCTAACAGTTTTAGTGTACGAATCTTGTATACTTTTGGAGGCTCGCACAGCCGAGACGGGAAATACACACAGCATCAGCGACAGCAGAGGTGTAGTGCCAAAAATTTCGTTGCCCCGACAAATACATAAACCTACTTTGTGCGATGACACACGCGCTCGCGGGATGATTCAAACGCGTTATATTATTTGAGAATGTTTAACCGACATCTTTTCCGATGAAATTAAATTCGTTCTCGAAACTGCGCGATTCTTATTCCCTCGCATGAATAATTTAAGTGCGCGCGCGAATCCGTCCCTCGATTCGGCATTCAGTCGGCGTCGACGCAACGGCCTCGCGCAAGGTTCAGCCTACTTTTCTCTCCGATCGTAACGCTATATACATGCAGCTCCCGTAAAAATTCGTCACAGTCGCGCGCGGCACTTCCTCCCTCATATCCAATCAGGCGAATCCGGGCGCGCTGGAGAATTCGCTCGCGGTTTCCCTTGCCGATCGTCACGGCGCTGACAGTTGCTGCGCGCAGACCGCAGCCGCGTTTCGTGTGAATTAATTCGCTTCCTCGTCTAATTGACGCGTGCCAAGGATGGCATTCGACATTCTTCGATCGAATGTATATAACGATTCGCTTAGTATAATTCGCCTGACCGATGCAGGAGAGGCCCGTTATTGCGCCAATCAGTGCTTCAAGAAGTAATAGTTTCGGTTAGTGAAGTCGCCCGAGTTTAATTTCAATATTGATAGATCGCGCGCGCGCGTTTCACGAGGACTATTTTCATCTAGAAAGAAGAAAATCTCTGGACATCTTTCTTTGATCTTTATATCACTGTTTTTTCCTAACTCGAAATTTATGTTTTTCGGCTCAACTTTAATACTCGATAAATCAAGTTAAATCGCGGCGTGAGTAAACAATTTGACTAATACGAACAATCGATTTGCACGCCGTTCGCCAGTTAGTTTAGTCTACGCTAGCAATTATAACTTTTACACGCTCGTATTTATAGACCTATCCCGTTTTATTTTCGTATATATTGGCCTATGCCTCGACGTGATTTTATAAAGCGCGCAAACTGGCGTAATTATATACGAGAGCGAAAAACCGAGAGCTTTTTCGCATCGGGCAGCATCTCGCGGCGGCTGTATCGCTGCGCAATTTTCTAATCACAAAGTGAATTAAATCTCTGGTCGGCTCTCTCGCCCCTATTCTGAAGTAGTAAACCTTCTGCCAAATGGATTTAGAAACTCTTACAAAGCTTACCTCCTGCGCATACGCTCACGCGCCTCTCGTCTCATTTTCGTTATATAAGAGAAGCGTCGCCAGTGCAACCGAATAACAAACTTCTCTCTCTTCCGCGAGGGAGTGCGTATACACGCGAGAGCCAAGCAGCGACGAAAAGAGAGAGAGAGAGAGAGAGAGAGAGAGAGAGAGAGACAGAGAGAGAGAGAGAGAGAGAGAGAGAGACAGAGAGAGAGAGAAAGAGAGAGACAGGCACACACACACAGCCATCGCGACGGAAGGAAGGGAGCCAGGGCATCGGCAAATTTAGCCATTCCCGAAGCGGAAAATGACCGAGCCATGCGGGGAGGGGGAAAGGGAGAATCCGTGCCAATTTGCCAGGCGTTAACCTGTCCCGGCAGCTGGCGTTCCCAGACATCGCGCGGATATTCTACCCCACTTCTCTCCGCGCGATGGAATCTCTCTCTCTCTCTCTCTCTCTCTCTCTCTCTCTCTCTCTCTCTCTCTCTCTCTCTCTCTCCCTCTCTGCAATGGCTTAACACCGCCGGACGTAGGAAATAATTCATGGCCTGTTTTCTAAGAAAAATGTTCAACACCTCAATACCTACTTATCTATTAGCCTATTTTGATTTCCACGTCGCGCTCAGGCCTGTGAGGGGTGAGGTGACTCCGCTGGACATCCCGTCCTTCAAGACGGAGACGCTGAAGAATTCATTTTTCATCAGCGCCTCCTACCTCTGGAATAGCTTTCCATCTCATCTTCGCAACACATTATCCATATCACACTTTAAATAAGCAGCTAAAAATTACTTCTTCAATCTGGAAAAAACATAAACATCACACAAACATACACACATTCTCATTCATCTCATTTCACTTCATTCCATTACACACTCTTCACACGCACTAGCACCCTTACACAAAATTTTTATTCTTTTTATAATATACTATAATTGTATATGTACAACACAATGTACAACAAAAAAAAAAACAATTAAATCTAAAATCTAAAGCTTTCCGGCCACCGCTGGAAACATATATATAATATATATAGATAGAGAGCGGAGACTCCGTCATTCCTCGGCCGAGGCGTCGTCCATCGGCTTTCTCGAGGATTATGGCTCCGTATAAATCTGTTTATAATGGCCGCGCTCACTCATCCGACCGAGGCACGTAACTCTTCGCTCGCTTCTCGGGAGACTCGACGCCATCGGCTATAATACTTGAACGAGGCCCTCTCTCTCTCCCTCTCTCTCTTTCTCTCTCTCTCTCTCTCTCTCTCTCTCTCTCTCTATCTCTCTCGCTTCGTCGAATTGCTACGTGTGTATTATTTCGTACAACTTTCCGCCCGCAAGCGCGACCTTTTTATCAACTTTCAATCCCTAACGAGGCGGCTCGCAAAGTTCTTCGGTGAGGGGAATCTTGCGTGCTTGTAATTATAACATAATGAAAAAACTTTGGCGCGCGAAGAATATGTTGGCGGCGCAGTGAAACGCCAAGCGCGGAGAGGGCTGATTTAAAAGTTTCGCGGAAACTTGGGGAATCTTTGCTTAGAAAATGTGTCTTTTTAAGTTACCATTGATGCTCGGATTTTACACCACGACCCTCAACTTTCTAACATACTTTCATTGGCAATCAAATTAAGGCGTGAGCTAAGGCGGAAAACTCTTTTTGGGACTCTGCATGATTTAATCGTTCGATTAACCGACTTCCTACCGAAATCTTGATTCATCATTCATGGGCAAATTCAATAAGATCCTCTCCAAAATTGCTACGGCGAATGTATTTTTTATAAGTCGCCAAAAGTAAGCTCGACTTTATACATATAGCCATTTGAATTTTTACCTTTGAAAGTGCACGCGCGCGAAAGGCTGGAAAACCAAAACAGAGATAAAAAAGCTGCACTACTGTCGGCGGAAAAAAAAGAAAAAACGCTGCCGACTTCATTAAACTCCTAAAAGCTCTCAAAATCACTTTCATCCCTTAACCCCACCTCAGCGCGAAGTCAAGTGAAATTTCCTCTTTTTTTTTTGCTCCCTTCCCTCCCTCCCTCCCCAAAAAGAAACACAAAAAAGGACCCTAAAGCAAGAGCGAAAAAAAAACAGAGATACAACTGCAAAAGCAAACGAGGGGGAGGAAGAAAGTCAGTGGTTAAGAGCAAACAAAGTGGGAGAGAGAGAGAGAGAGAGTTTCGGTTGACCGAGGGGAACCTTATCTAGATGTCTGTAGGCGCCTGCACTTGTACATAGAATCCCGCGCTGTCTCTCTTTCTCTCTCGCTCTCGGTAGCCCACTTCTTGAGCGTGTACGTGTTTGTGCACCAGGACGAAACGAGATAGGTAAGCTAGAGCGGGCCCAGATTCGCGTGCACAGTGTTTCGAAATAAAGTACTCCAGTGTCTTCTTTCTCTGCAAGCCCGCCGCCGCTGCAACAACAACAACCAATGTGCAGCGTTCTGTTAGCCTTTTGCGCTATCCTGTGTGTGTGTGCGCGCGCCCGCGCTTATGGTTGCAGGAGAGAGCGCGACGTAGTTGTATATTCTGGCGTCCGCTGGCTTGTACGTACACGCCTCTTGCGTCTTATCTGCTTCACTTTTATTTCGGGATTTTCGCATTTTCCATCCCTGCTCGGGCGTGGATCGACGTAATTAGGATAATAACCGTGCAGCACTTTACCCCGAATGTTTATTTTCGACGGAATAATCTCGACTCGATGCTCTCGTTGACTTGTTTGCTGTCCAGATCACGAATATAGCTGCGAGATTATTTCGAACGTAGACGAGCTCAGTATGGGACAATCGACCTCGGCCAATTACGCGCTCAAATGAAGCCGAATAATGGAATGATGATGCGCGATTCATAGAATACCTGCAGTAGCAGCGGTACATTATACATCAGCCACCCTCCACTATTTCTAGCGCTTTATTTTCCCCGCTCTGCACCCGCACTCTCGATCTCTTTCATTCTCTTGGTGATTAGCTTCCTCGCACGTACGCCCACACACCTTCCCTTCGGCTCCCCGACTCTCGTTTTTATCCGGCCTCTCTCTAGTTACCCTCATTCATTTCTTCCTCTCTAATTCACTGCCAGCCCCCCCCCCCCTCTCGCTCTCCCTTTTGCCCAATCCCTGCTCTTCTTATGCAATTTCTCACGTACCCACACATACGCTGATCCTCATCCGTGCACATGGTCGGCGGCGGTGCCCAGACGGCCCGTTCCACTTCTCGCCCCGTGCGCTTTCTCTGCGCGCCTCGCTGTACGAGTGTTATCTTTGAAATCGCGTTTCGCGGAAAGTGTCGGCGAATTTGGCAAACCGCGAAAAGGTCGAGGCGTCACCCGAAATTGCTTTCTATGGTTCGCTCTTTCTCTGTATTTATACATACGTACAAACACACTACAGCGACGCCCACGCTTATAGTCACCTGAAGCAGAGCAAAAGCGAGGGAGCTAGTGGCGCCTTTTAGCTCGTTCTCTCTTCTGCTAGACGCCGCCGCCGTCGCCTACGCTCTCGTTAGTCTCGTTGTACTTTATATTATTTATTCTACTAACGCGGGCGCGAAAGAGCGGAGAAGAGAGCTGACTTTTACGGCGGCTATAAAAACGCTAAAAGGGACGAGGCCGGAGAGTGAGCGAGACTGGAAAGGGCTGCGGAATGCATCTTTGGGAATATATTTTTACGATTCATCCAGGAGCACGATGGGAAAAATCGATCCCATACAGTGAACTCGAATATTTAGAGCTTTTCCGAAGCGTTGCTGAAAGCCGAGCTGGCTCTTGGAAACCAGAGGGGGGGGGGGGGGTCCAACAACTCATTGCAGATGATACGGATCTGGGTAATATCGCGTGCACAAGTTGGGTGAAATTTCAATCGGGGACTCGACAGTACACCATACTGACACTGAAACTAGACGGAACTGCACGTTGATTGACATTTCATGAAAACCTTCTAACTAGAACGACAGGAAGCGGAACCCCTCTGCTGACGTTATAATATCGCGGTGCTCGAACGAAGCCCCTTTACCGTTAAAGCCTTCCCAGCTCAGCGCATGCCGCTCGCGATTATGAAAGCGACTGATGATCATGTCAGTATTTATCGTGCTATGCGCGAATGTAAGGCCGACGGCTGATGACGCGATCGATGCGATCTCGATTTATCCGTTATTCTCATATCGTAGGCTGCGCTCGCGCATTGTGCGTCAACTTTTTAATTAATACCGAATCGCGTGTGGATTAATCTGAGCGAAATGTCTCCCGCCGGGAAAATATACCCGGGAGTTTGTTCCGAGAACGCGGCGAATGAACGCAATTTTCTTATTTCGAGACAAAACATTGCATTAACCAGATAAGAACTAAACTTGATAACCTCTTCTGAGAATATCCCGGCAAAGTGCGAGGAGAAAAGCCCGCTCGAGAACTGAAAGTTGACCTCTGCCGTCCGAATCTCGCGATCTATGCGCGGACAGCAAATTGAAGAAAAATCTAATCGCGGCGTTATCCGTCAGAGACTGGCTTCTCGAGTTCACATTCGCTACTCTCAGCGTCGGAGAGAGCGAGTTCAAACCCGCGGTTCCCCTAGCGATTACAAAATCTCGGCAGTCCGACCTCTCCTCTCGACACCGCGCGCAATCTCAATATAAGTCCGTTCGCGCAGCATATTCATCGCGAAACGCGTCTCCGAATACCTGTCCTCAGAACGTTCGTTCGCTCCGAGAGAGTGAGAGAGAGAGAGAGAGAGAGAGAGAGAGAGAGAGAGAGAGAGCCAGCAGTCTAATGTCATCAGTAACTTTAAACCGTTTTCCCGGGGCGGAGAATCGGGCGCCACTCCATCGCCCGGGACAATCGAGTCGCAGCCCGCTAAAACAAACAACCGGTACTACGTGCTCGCACGACAGCTCGAGGAGATCGATATCCCGACGCCTCGATACGTGCGGGAGCTTCGGCGGCGCGAAAGTTGCCGAAGCGCCATACATCCGCGCGAGCTATCTGCACCGCGCGAAACTTTGCGGGCCGCGAAGAAAACAAGAAAGAGGAGAAGAAGAAAAAGAAGAAAGTGTGCGGTGTCGAAGGAAGAAACGACGACGACGAAGGCAGCGGGACAGTGGAAGCCGGTTATTAAAGCGCGAGCCCTGGAAACTCGCAAGTTCGATCGGCGCAATCCTTCCGCTCTCTGCCTCTCTCTCTCTCTCTCTCTCTCTCTCTCTCTCTCTCTCTCTCTCTCTCTCTCTCTCTCTCTCTCTCTCTCTCTCTCAGCAGCAGCAGCGCCATAAGCACGAGTCCAAGTTGGGATTGCCTGCCGGTTTTACGACGGCGAGCTTAAATTAACGGCTCGCTTTAAAGCATTCGTTTTTATGCTCGAATATATCCAGCACTCTCGCGAGCGCTGGAGCGTCATGGCGATATTACCGAATGCGCTTCACTCTCCCTTGCTTTTTGCGCGCCAGTTGCCCCCCCCCCCCCTTCCCTCCCTCTGACGACACGAGCGCCTGCTCTTTCGCGGGCGCAAAAACCCGTTATCTCCGACGTTTATTCAATGGGGGTGACGCCTCTCTCTCTCTCTCTCTCTCTCTCTCTCTCTCTCTCTCTCTCCGCGGCGGTCTTTTAACCACGCGCGCAACACACGCGAAAGCACGCGCCGGAAATTTCACTCGTTATACGCGCTCCTAGATCGATAAGCTCCGCTCTCTTGACGCGCAAGCTACATGCGCGTCTATTACGCTGCGCTTTTATGCTTCGCATCTTTCCAGATTATATTCCGAGCGTGAGATACTCTAATTCCTCGTTGCAACACCTAAATTCGCCTCATACAATTACCCTGGCTTTCCGAAACTTTCGCTGTGAAACGCCGCGACCTTGCACATTTCTCACCTTCGAAGCTCCCTCGACTGGAAGACGTTCCAGCAAATTTTATTTCTCGCGCGATGCGGACGCGTCGACTGAATTTTTCATAAAAATCTCGTCGCTTCTTGCATCGCGCTCAAATTATATTCTTCGGCGAACGACGAGATGAAATGTTTTCGCGTCGTCGGCGCTATCTTTCGACGCGAGACTGCGGGTGCCAGCAGCAGCAGTGGCAGCGCGAAAGTCGGTCGACGATCAACGCGTTGTAATTTTCAAGAGGATATGACGTTCGGGAATCGTGTACGCGAGCGCCGATCGGCTTTGCGCGCGTGCTCAAGCTTCATTGTGGCTATGTATATGTGTGCTGAAAGCTCTGGTGTACTTTTTTACCTTTAGACGCTAAGCTCGATAGATAAGCCAGAATATATCGCTCTGGATTGTTTTCAAAAGTTTATAATCCTCGCGTGTCGCGCTCCATCAGCCAGTTTATGAAAAATAATACGCGAGCTCTGGTCTATTGAAATCCCTTCGGCCAAACAGCTTTTAGTCTCGATGATCGTATATACTCGCTCCACTCTCGCGAGCCTCGTTGTGCGAAATGTGCAGTATTTTGGACTGAACTCGCGTTGAAGCTGCCGTGGAAATTTTTAAACATTTTTAACAACGCCAACCGAAAGCTAAAAATGAAAGTTTCGAACTCGGAAATAAATATTCGACGTTATTGATACGCTATGGTATTTGAAAATCCATTTATTGGAAAAAAGGCTTTTATTCCTACGAATACATGTACTATCTCCGATTAACCCGCAGCGCGGCACAGATTTTTCCCGAGAGGCGAAAGTTTCCAAGATCAATCGTCACGAAATCGATTCTTCTACGCCCGCAGTTCGAGAACCCGCAGCCTGCCAATTATACCCAGCAGCTGCAGCTATGTTCCGAGAACTTTTCCGACTGTCTGTTCGACCCAATACTACTGTCGCGCTTGCCGACGCGGTTACACAGCGCCGCGAGTTTTTAAAGGAACGCGTCAGCGCGTTGCCGCAGCCGCGACACACGAAACTCGTCTCCCGGACGCGGCTCTAAAAATACATCGCCGAGAAAAATCCAACGAGTGCGAGCGTTATTTTTTTTTAAAATCACGTCCGCGAGTGGGATTTAATTGGCGCTATGCAAAATAAAACTCTCAACGGCATCGCAGCTCGGAGAATAGTTCGCGGAGAGATTCGCCCGCTTAATTACGACGGATGGATGGATCGCCGTCGCTCTCCGAGACGAGAAAAAAACGCGGCGACTGGAGTCGAGCGAAAGAGAGAAGTGATGGGGGGGGGGAGGTAAGATTCGTGGAAAGGCCGCCTGCCATCAACAGCGCAGGCGGAGACAGTGTCTCAACCCAATTCACTGATACAAAAATAAGATTCGTTATGCTGGAGACGGCTGGACATCTAGTGAAGACGCTTCTGTATTTTTCTTTCCGCTGTCTCGCGCCTTCTTTTTTCTATTCTTCTCTTCATTTGTTTATTCTCTCTTCTGACCCTATCAGACGCTGTTGCTGGAAATTTAGATTTCGAAATGCATTTCTGTGATCACCATTTCACGATGTACATACGCACACACACATATATACACGAGAGTTGCATCGTTCTTGTGGCACTGACCGGAGCGAGGCATCCCGTGGCAAATATGAATTTCATTCGCACAACAGACGTAGCCAGTGTCTATATTTTCCCAAAGCTCTACTCTGCGACGGCCTCCATCTCGCTCTTCTTCGTTCTCTCATTTGCGCCCCAGCGTGCTCTGTTTCTCCATCTCTTTACTAAGCGATTCGCTTAGCGCGCTGCAACCGGAGCGCTTCTTGACCATCTCGTGCGCTCACCTACGTAAGCGCGCGCGCACACACACACACACACACACACGTGTGTGCACAGAGCGACAGTGGCCGCACGAACACGAGGGATCGCTTTTTGGCGGCACGACACCGCACTCGCTTTATAGTCCAAGCGGCTATAAATAAACCAAACCGCAGCACCGAATTACCTCTCTAAAGAAACGCCAGCTCTCTCTCTCTCTCTCTCTCTCTCTCTCTCTCTCTCTCTCTCTCTCTCTCTCTCTCTCTCTCTCTCTCTCTCTCTCTCTCTCTCTCTCTCTCTCTCTCTCTCTCTCTCTCTCTCTCTCTCTCTCTCTCTCTCTCTCTCTCTCTCTCTCTCTACGTACTGGCATACTTTGACTTCCGCGTGACACTTCGGCCTGTTAGGGGGGAGGTGATACCTCTGGATATTCCGACATTCGCGACGGAGACACTGAGGAACTCGTTTCATATCAGCGCCTCATACCTATGGAACAACCTACCATCTCACATTCGTAACACTACATCTGTCTCAGGTTTCAAGAGACTAGCTAAAGAGCACTTTCTTGAGCTTGAAAATACAAACACTTGAATCTCTTGTACACATTCACGCAAACGCACACACTCACACACTCTCGCTTAACCCATCTTCACATTATCATACTATCACAATACACATTTTTGCTGTACTACTATTCCTGCTGTATACAATTTATCGTACAACATATTGTACGCCAAATAAATCTAATAAATCTAAATCTAAAATCTCTCTCTCTCTCTCTCTCTCTCTCTCTGTAAGTATAGATAGACGTGCTTTACATCGCTCTCCCTAAAGCTTGGATTTTGTCTGCCTTTATTTGCCTCCGGGCGTTATTTTTACAGACCCTTGCATGCGCTTTTTTGCAAGCTTCTAGTACGTAAGGATGATAACTCGGCGATTTTAAACATTGTAACCATGAACGATATTGAGAGCATACAATGACGTTTTACCGTAGATTCGAACCGGGTTGATGTCGTACCTTCAAATTGTGTTAGAGAGCATGTATTTCTGGGACGCTATTCCGTGCGCAATTAAACTATGTAACACCGTCGAAACTTTTAAAGTTCGTTTATACGAGTATCTATTAAGCCTCGAACAACATTACGTAGCATAAGTGTTTAGCGTTTAGTTAGCGTACACATTTGTATTACTACTTACGATTTTATCCATAATATTTGGTTTTTCTTGTAATTTCTCACCGTTATTTTTATTGTACTTTTCTGGTTCTAGTTGCGAACGAGAGAGAGAGCAAAATTACTCTTATAATCTGTATATTTTATGCTATAATCTTATACTATGTACATTCTTCGCCTTAACACCTGTATCTTTCTGTATGTACTTTGAGTTCGCCATACGGTCCTTGACCTTGGCGTTAATAAATATTATCAATCAAATCTCTCTCTCGGTCCCTATCTACAGTATAGCGTGTGCGCGCGCACGTGTGTGTGTGTGTACCCCAGGGCGACTCAATTTTTTCACCTTCGTCGCTGGAGCTCTTGCGGGCTTGATCAATCACACGAATCGCCCTCTCCGGTTTCCCGCACCATCACGATCGCAAGCTACTGTTAAAATGCCCGGTATAAGCCGCTTACGGCCGGAATATGTACGTCCACTGCTCGATCGACGCTTTTATGTACTCCGTACATATAATATCCACACGCGAATCAAGCAAAACAGCTCGCCTTTCTCTCCTCATCCGCAAATCACAGCTTTTTCACGTGGTCGCAACGGCGCGGTATATATTTAAGAAATTCCGCCGGCCGTGTGATGAAACGCTTCGACCTCCTTCTTTTTCTTCACTCTCTTTTATCCCCTCGTTCATAGCCAGCGGGCACGTTCCGTCAGCGCCAGTCGCCAAATTTTGGCATCTCTTTCTTGCACGTTCTGGCAGTGTGTGTATGATATTTGCGCGAATTATTTTGCTGTTGATCATTTTTTAAATGCTACGATCAGACACACCGAGCCACACTCAACGGCTCTTATTTGTCTTGGGTTTTATTTTGTTCTCTCTCTCTCTCTCTCTCTCTCTCTCTCTCTCTCTCTCTCTCTCTCTCTCTCTCCTCTCTCTCTCTCTCTCTCTCTCTCTCTCTCTCTCTCTCTCTCTCTCTCTCTCTCTCTCTCTCTCTCTCTCTCTCTCTCTCTCTCTCTCTCTCTCTGCCAACTTCACGTGAGTACATATAGTCCTGCTTTGCTTTACTCATTTTTCTCTGCACTCTTACTGCCGCACGTTGCCTTCGGGCCTATTCTTTTGTAGTCTGTTGCATGCGCTATTCTGCAACCTTCATTGTGACATATTATTCACTGGAGGCTGCAATCTACTACTCTGCTTTTTTTCCTGCTACAACATCTGTCGCTGAAACATAACCTGCAAACACGCACGGCTTTTCTCCTCGCTGCACGGCGTCTCTCTTTCCTCCGTCAGCGTCGCTACCATCAAAAACAGTCGATAACTTACCACCAGCTATTATCCTCCAACATACTCTACTTTA
The DNA here is from genome assembly GCF_009193385.2 of Nasonia vitripennis. Lineage (NCBI taxonomy): Eukaryota > Metazoa > Arthropoda > Insecta > Hymenoptera > Pteromalidae > Nasonia > Nasonia vitripennis. Next base: position 11,902,286 of record NC_045760.1, on the reverse strand, counting down.
TCGACTGTCAGTAAGTTATCGACAGTGACATAACCTCGTCCAGAATGAGCGGAATTGGTGGAAAAAGTGCCGAAACACCTGTTATGTGTGCTCAATGCAACAAAGCAGCCAGGGGAAGAATGAAGACATGCGAGTTGTGCAATGACCATTTCCACACCATATGTGTCTCATTTCGGTCCATAATGGTGGGGAATGATGCCACACTCGTCTGTGCTGCCTGTGCAGCAGAATATACAGACGTCGGCACGCCCAAGACCACGCAGACGAGGGCAAGGGCAGCGGCAGCGACAGCGGCAACGGCAAGCACATCCACCAAGGGCACTCCTTTAACAGGTGTGCCCAAGAAGAATAGGTCTGCGCCTCCATCTCTTGCCGGCTCCAGAGCGCAGTCGCCGGCGAGGACACAGGCGTCAATCGAGGCGTCCCTCAAGGACATCATTGCGGCACTGGATGATATCAAGCGGGTCCAAAATGAGGCCCTTCAGGCGCAAAACACCGTGTCTGAACGGGTCTCAAAAATCGAGAAGCGACTTGGCCCGCTTGAGAAACGCCTCAAAGCCCTTGACGACTTGCCTGCGCTCAACACTCGGCTAAGTAAAGCCGAGTCCTCCATCTCTGAGCTGCAGGCACAAATTCAACAGCTGTCGTCAAGGAGCCCTGTAGAGCAGCAGAACAACAGCATTGCGCCGGCCTCGGAGGAGCTCAATACCATCCGCAGCGAGCTGGCCGATTTAAAGAGGAAGCAGGAGCGTACTTCCAACAACGTGGTGGTGATCACCGGCCTGGGCTACACCCAGGAGACATCACTGCAGCTCCTGGCCTACTCGGTCCTGGCTGCACTGGATCCCACGGTCCTGAAGCGGGATGTGGCGTCCGTCAGGATCATGGGGAGACTGGACACAACGAACATCAGTGCGCCGGGTGACAGCAGACTTCCACCACTTGCTGTCACCCTCTCTTCCAGTGCACTGGCCCGCTCCATCATAGTGGCCAAAGCCAGGAAGCGCAAACTTCACACTAGTGAACTGGATGCTGCGCTACTGGAGGAAGCGAGAGCTCTCTGTCCAGACCATCAGGGACTCATCAATATAAATGAGCTGCTTCCTCCAGATATTCAGATATTCACAAGCTGCGAATCAGGGCAAGGCTGGAGGCAAAGAGGAGGAAAGGATGCCGCTCTTTTGTGAGGGATGGTAGGATCCTCATCCGTTCTGGCGAAGACAATGAACGGGCCACCATCATCACTACAGAGGCTGATCTGGAAGATTTTTTAGCCCGAACACCGCCAATAGCCAACACGGACACCACACATTAAAACACTTACACATCATTCCACCAAAACCACCGTCTAAAACATCAAACACATCCACATCTACATCTAAAGCGTCTCTGTCTGGGGGTCTCAGGGTCTGTCATCTCAATGCGAACTCCCTTACGGGTCACATTGAGATGATCAGGTTCTTCTTGTCCACTCGTTCCCCCTTCCACGTAGTGGCTGTGACCGAGACCTGGCTAAGCGACAAGATATCGTCCATCCCTTCACTGGACGATTACACTCTTTACAGACGGGACAGAAACAGGAACGGTGGAGGTGTGGCTCTCTACATCCATCACTCACTGACAGCTTGTATCATCTCGTCATCTGATGGTGAATGGTCGGGCAAACCAGGTAAGCCGGAGTATCTTTTCTGTGAAATCACAGCTAAGGGAATATCGCCCATCTTCGTGGGGGTTGTGTATCGCCCTCCTCATTCTCCCTTTATCCAGGGATCTAACTTTATTGAGCAACTAACAACACACATGCACAACTACTCCACGAAGGTCATCATGGGTGATTTCAATGCTGACCAACTTTCCTCGTCTGAAGACGCCAATTTCATCAAGGCTTTCATCGACGAGAACTCCCTTATTTCTGTGCCATATGGTGCAACTCATCATAGACAAGACTCTGACACCTGGCTTGACCTTTGCTTAATCGATGAGCAGGATCGCCTGCTCTCATACTGGAAGACTGACACACCTTTCATTAATGGACATGACCTTATTACAGCCACACTCGACGTACAGATTCCACGCTACGTACCTAATACCTACACTTACAGAAACTACAAAGGAATCTGTGCTGAGAAGCTAAGGGACTTCCTTAGCGCATGCGACTGGTCATCCTTCACCACACCATCACTTGACGAATGCATCACCATCCTCAACGAAAACATCACAAAAGCCATAAATCATCTCGCCCCATTAAAGACTGTGACACCTGGACGTAAACGTCACCCGTGGTTCACCGCGGCTCTTCGTGACCTTTTAACTGAAAGGAATAGGCTCTACAGGCATTTTCGCAGAAGTCGTCTACCTTGGGATCTATACTTTTATAGAATCGCAAGGGATGACGCTCATCAACGGGTCGAGGAAGCCAGGCTGAATTACTATTATTCACGCTTGTCTACTCTAACCGACGTTGCAGAGATATGGAGAGAACTTGAAAATCTTGGCATTACCACCTCTAAATCTTCTCCACCTGCTCGGTTCTCTCCAGATGCTCTCAACGAACACTTCAGTTCCATCTCAAATGACCCTCAAGCTCCATCTGTCGAGGAGTATCTGCGGACCCTCGAGAGTCTAGACCTCCCTGAACACTTTATCTTCAGGGCCATCACAGAATCGGACGTGTTAGCTGCAGTTTCACATTTCAATACCCAGGCCAGGGGAAGCGATGGCATCCCACAGGTTGTAATCTCTAAAGCACTACCAATACTCACTCCTTTAATCTGTCAAATTTTCAACCTGTCTTTGAGTGAGGCATGCTTTCCCTCTGCCTGGAAATCATCGCTCGTAAGAGCATTAAACAAGATCAACTCTCCTACAGCTGTAACTGACTACCGACCGATTTCCCTACTTTGCTTTCTATCCAAGGCGCTGGAGTGGCTGGTGCACAATCAAATCTCTGAATACCTTGAAACTAGACTCTATCTTGATAGTTTCCAAACTGGTTTTCGCACTGGCCACAGCACGCAGTCCGGCTTGATTAAGCTGACTGATGATGTCAGGCTTGGAATGGACAGGAAGAAGGTCACCCTTCTGCTTCTTTTTGATTTTAGCAAGGCGTTTGATACAGTGTGTCACGTCAGGCTACTCAGAAAGCTACCCTCCTTCGGCTTCTCCAAGCAGGTTATCCGCTGGCTTGCATCTTACCTTTCTGGTAGAGAACAGGCCGTCATTGGTGACAACAACGAACTCTCTACATTCCTACCACTAAACACCGGTGTCCCACAGGGGTCAGTCTTGGGCCCCTTATTGTTCGCGTTATACATCAATGACATTGGCCTCTGCCTTGACTCAGATGTATCCCATCTAGTCTACGCGGATGATCTGCAAATCTACTGTCAATGCCCCCTTGAGGAGCTCGATTCCTGTTCTGACAAGATGAGTGCTAACGCCGAGAGGATAATGGGCTGGGCAGCACTAAACAGACTTAAGCTGAATGTTAGTAAGACTAAGGCGATCGTCCTGGGCTCACCCTACTATATCAATGCTCTACCTTCTACTGCTAACACCTATATAAATATAGGGGGGGCCCAGGTCAACTTTGAATCATCTGTGCGCAACCTGGGGCTGGTGCTTGACTCAAAACTTACGTGGAAAGAGCACGTTACACAAACTTGTAAACGTGCTCACTCTTTAATGTATCGGCTATATTTCTTTCGGAAGAGCACTAGCCTCAGGTTGCGCCAACATTTGGTGCAAGCACTCCTATTTCCCCTCATCGACTACTGCTCACTTGTTTACTGCGACCTGACTCAAGAGCTTGACTTAAAACTGCAGAGGCTTGTCAATACGGGAATCCGATACATCTATGGTGTAAAGAGGGACGAGCACATCTCCCCTTACAGGCGTGAGTTGCAATGGCTCACCACCGCCGGACGTAGGAAGTACTTCATGGCCTGTTTTCTTAGAAAAATTTTCAACACCTCAATACCAGCTTATCTACTAGCCTATTTTGACTTCCACGTCGCACTCAGGCCTGTCAGGGGCGAGGTGACTCCACTGGACATCCTGTCCTTCAAGACGGAGACGCTGAGGAATTCATTTTTCATCAGCGCCTCCTACCTCTGGAACAGCCTTCCATCTCAACTTCGCGACACACTATCCATATCACACTTCAAACAAGCAGCCAAAAATTATTTCTTTAATTTGGAAAACACATAAACATCGCACAAACATACATACATTCTCTTTCATCTCATGTCATCTCTCAACATCACACACACCTTATACTATATACCCTTACACAAATTTTATTTATTCCTTTATCATAATACACTATATTTGTTATATGTACAACAAAATGTACAAAAATAAAGAGCAATTAATCTAATCTAATCTCTCTCTCTCTCTCTCTCTCTCTCTCGACGTCTGTATCCAATGGGGAAGAGTTTCTACGACATGTTGTTCTACCGAAGGGATGGGGAAAATTAATTATCGCCATTTGTAGGCACACTCTCGGGTTCTTTTGTGATAGTCATAATACTATACATCGCATAACTCAACCCATTATATTCTTAGAAATGATTAAGTTAAATTTCAATACAACTGCTGGATTCCCAAGAAATTTCTAGGATGTTCGTGGAAACATCGAGTATATAATATATAATCATGAAAATAATCAATGTGTCTTACCTGTCACAATTGTTAATTCTGGCCACAAACAGTGTCTTTATCTGAAAAGCATAAATAATAACCATGAAATCTTGGACTAATGTGACATGCATAAAATTTGTACGCA